>NC_139989.1:72450101-72553674 GCF_964263955.1 Coregonus lavaretus
ATATTTTACATAGGGTCTCCTTTACAGCAGAGAGACTGTAAAAGATCAATTCTACGTATTCATCATTTTGCCCAAGGTGTAAAACGGAGGTGGCCACTGTCCTGCCCTGAACTAGGCAATTATTGGGAAGATATTATCCAGATGTTATCACAGGTCACTAATATGACTGTACCACTAGATCCTTCCCTTGTTCTTCTTGGAGATGACTCTGTTCTACCAGTTAATATTGGAGATGACTCTGTTCTACCAGTTAATATTGGAGATGACTCTGTTCTACCAGTTAATACTGGAGATGACTCTGTTCTACCAGTTAATATTGGAGATGACTCTGTTCTACCAGTTAATATTGGAGATGACTCTGTTCTACCAGTTATTACTGGAGATGACTCTGTTCTACCAGTTAATATTGGAGATGACTCTGTTCTACCAGTTAATATTGGAGATGACTCTGTTCTACCAGTTAATACTGGAGATGACTCTGTTCTATCAGTTAATACTGGAGATGACTCTGTTCTACCAGTTAATATTGGAGATGACTCTGTTCTACCAGTTAATATTGGAGATGACTCTGTTCTACCAGTTAATATTGGAGATGACTCTGTTCTACCAGTTAATATTGGAGATGACTCTGTTCTACCAGTTAATATTGGAGATGACTCTGTTCTACCAGTTAATATTGGAGATGACTCTGTCCTACCAGTTAATATTGGAGATGACTCTGTTCTACCAGTTAATATTGGAGATGACTCTGTTCTACCAGTTAATACTGGAGATGACTCTGTTCTACCAGTTAATATGGTGGTCCTCTGTAGCTCAGCTGGTAGAGCACGGCGCTTGTAACGCCAAGGTAGTGGGTTCGATCCCCGGGACCACCCAGACACAAAAATGTATGCACGCATGACTGTAAGTCGCTTTGGATAAAAGCGTCTACTAAATGGCATATTATATATTATTATTATTAATATTGGAGATGACTCTGTTCTACCAGTTAATATTGGAGATTACTCTGTTCTACCAGTTAATACTGGAGATGACTCTGTTCTACCAGTTAATACTGGAGATGACTCTGTTCTACCAGTTAATACTGGAGATGACTCTGTTCTACAAGTTAATATTGGAGCGACACTCTGCGAAGCAAGCAGATGTGGCTAAAATAACTAACTTCCTATATTCCATCTGAAAAAATAACCTACAATTTAGGTAATAAACCCTTTGAGTTGACTGATGTCTGGGGGGACTTCAGCAGTTTCTAGAGTCGTCACCTTATTTAGTATTTTCTTCATGAATGTATTATTATTACTATTATTATTATTATTAGTAGTATTATTGTTATTATTATTATTATTGTTTTTATTATTATTATTAGTATTGTTGTTAATATTATTATTATTATTATTATTATTTGTTTCTGCTGTGAATCATTTATTTTCTAGCATTGAATGTGAAGTCATTCTGTTTCCTTTGTTGTTGTTAATCATTGAAGCTAATACCAGTAGAGGGGAGGGAGGACAGTGTTCATGTGTTGGGGAGGGAAAGGTGAGGTACCATGGGATCCCATGGAGCTGTGTTGGGGAGGGAAAGGTGTGGTACCATGGGATCCCATGGAGCTGTGTTGGGGAGGGAAAGGTGTGGTACCATGGGATCCCATGGAGCTGTGTTGGGGAGGGAAAGGTGTGGTACCATGGGATCCCATGGAGCTGTGTTGGGGAGGGAAAGGTGTGGTACCATGGGATCCCATGGAGCTGTGTTGGGGAGGGAAAGGTGTGGTACCATGGGATCCCATGGAGCTGTGTTGGGGAGGGAAAGGTGTGGTACCATGGGATCCCATGGAGCTGTGTTGGGGAGGGAAAGGTGTGGTACCATGGGATCCCATGGAGCTGTGTTGGGGAGGGAAAGGTGTGGTAACATGGGATCCCATGGAGCTGTGTTGGGGAGGGAAAGGTGTGGTACCATGGGATCCCATGGAGCTGTGTTGGGGAGGGAAAGGTGTGGTACCATGGGATCCCATGGAGCTGTTTTGTGTAGGTGGAAGGAATAACGGGGCTGTTATCTCTGACATATTTTGATGATTGTTCAATTGTATAAAATGCCAATAAATAGAATGTAAAAATGAAAAATAAAATATATATACATCTTTATGTCTCTTTTATGTTTTACTACACCTGAACTATACCTCAACTAATTTCACACATGATAAGAGTTAGCCTATAGACCAGATTACATTGACAATAATCTGATGTTATGACAATATTATCAATTGTCAAATTGTACATTGGGCGCATCTTGTAATTGACAGATGCAGGGAAAGGAGCATCTCTTTATCAAATCCTCCTTCAGAGTCACATGCAGGTAAAACATTGTGATTTCTATATAGTGCTGTATCTGAAAGAGCATATTCTGCAGTTTCTATGACACTTACCTTTATCAAATAACTCTCAACATTCAAGAGGTGAAGCTCTATTTCCAAATGTCACTTTTCTCAACAATATCCGTGCTGTTAATGTATTTAGCACATGATCACTCCAGCGCCAGCATTGCTCTGGCAACTAAGCAAAAACTAGTAACATAATCAAATTAAAATATGCTATTCTGTCGTCAATGGATGAATGGCCAATAGAAACCAGATAGAAACTGATAATGATGCATGTGACTTCTGTTTTGGTTAGCAGCGGATGTCGAAACCAACTTGCTCAATGTCTTTCCATATCTGGGGAAAGATGAAACCAGGCCAGCGGGTGAGAGACTGTTTGACTGTGGTTTGGAGACACGTGGAGCCTTACATGGGCAAAGGCAGAAATGGGACCATAGACAGATTCTTCACATCAATTTCCCTGTCAGACAAGTTGATTGGAAAGAAGACTATCCTGCTCAGAACAGTGAACACACAAAGGCAGAAGCTGCTGGTAAAGCAACACTCACGGTGTGATGGAGAGTGGTAAAGCAGCACTCACGGTGTGATGGAGAGTGGTAAAGCAACACTCACGGTGTGATGGAGAGTGGTAAAGCAACACTCATGGTGTGATGGAGAGTGGTAAAGCAACACTCACGGTGTGATGGAGGGTGGTAAAGCAACACTCACGGTGTACAGATGTTAAATGAATAAGTGTTAGCTTCCTCAGCACCATGCACCCCACTGTTGCCACCGGCAGTGACCAGAAGAAGAAACCGGAGACAGTGACAGACTACAATCACACAAAGGTATATACAGTATCTCTACCATATACAGATAGCCTTCCCATCTGCCAAACACCAAATAGGATCCCCTTTTATTATATTACATTCATATTATTACTATTAGTATTATCATTCTATATAATTATAACCTTTTCTATTCTATTTTATTTTATGTTAAAGGTTGGTGTGGATGCACTCGACCAGATGTCCAGACTGTACTCTGTAAAAGGGGGTACTCTCCTCTGGCCTGTTGACTGTACTCTGTAAAAGGGGGTACTCTCCGCTGGCCTGTTGACTGTACTCTGTAAAAGGGGATACTCTCCTCTGGCCTGTTGAGGTGTTCTACAATGTGCTCGACATGACTGCTATCAACACGTGTTGTACAAGCAATGCCTTGACAAGACAGTCAGCAGGAGACATTTCATCATGGATCTGGCATGTGAGCTTGGTGAGAACCACATGAACGCAAAGAAAGAAGCTACAGTCACCAAGCAGGCCGCCAAGACAGCAGGTCCTGCTCTCCCTCTTCCCCAAGAACCACAGCTCCCACTGGGGAAAAATACACAATGTCAAGACAGCAGGTCCTCCTCTCCCTCTTCCCCAAGAACCACAGCTCCCACTGGGGAAAAATACACAATGCCAAGACAGCAGGTCCTGTTCTCCCTCTTCCCCAAGCACCACAGCTCCCACTGGGGAAAAATACACCGAACAAGGCCCATGAAAACTGTGTGCAGGGCAACCGATTTGATTTGTTTGTGGACCCGAACCATAAAGAGAGGACGTGATTGGTTCATGTGTAAAGGTGCGGTACAGTGTCTGATACAATCAACACATTATTGTTTTTACATCTTGTCATAAATATATTTCCACAAAAATGTATTTATGCAATTCATCCTTGATTGTTCATGCACTGGTGCTTTTGTTTAGGAATACAGCAAATCATTTCACCTGAACACCTGGCTAGTTATATTATTATTATAATACTTTTTTCATTTGTACTTTGTCAAAATAAACTGTAAATGGACTTTATTAACTCTATTACTAATTGAATCTACAAATACAGTTGATTAAATGGTTTACACTGTAATGTATTTATTGTAAGGGAAACAGAAATAGGCTATAGGCCTATTTTGTAGAATTAACTATTGTTGTTATTTTTTTATTGATATATTTCCACAAATATTTCTTCATGCAATTAATCCTTTACAATATATGATGCACTATTTATCAAGCGTCTATTTAACAAACCATGTTTGCACACCTTGCACCTTGCTGGTTGATATGCATCTGATGCATATGCTAAAGTGGACGCCTGGTAACTTTCTCTAGCGGGTTCTTATATGCTGAAAGAACAGGCGGTTCTAGTGTTAAGGACTGGTAGATGGGTGTTGCTCATGCATTCACTCATGCTGACCGGCTCCAGTACTTTGTTCTTGACTAAAGCGTCCAAGTCAGCCTTGACTTCTGGTCTGATAGCATAAGGTACAGGTCCTGCTTTCAGAAACATTGGTTTGCTGTTTGGCTTAATGCTAAGCTTCCCTGTAATGTCGTTCATACTACCCAGCTGTCCATAAAATACTTCTCCATGTTTCTTTAAGATGGCAGGTAGGTCTGTGTCTCCATGTGTCATTGTATGCACTGATGGCCAGTCCAGTGTGATTTTCTCCAACTATGAACATCCCAGTAGTGATGCATAGTCTCCTTTCACAACATAGAGTGGCAGCTTTTCAGTTTGTCTGTTTACCTGAACTGTGACATCAGTGATGCCTCTCACAGCGACAGATTCATAAGTCTTTAACACGAGGTGCGCTGGTTGAAGTGGAAGGTGTTTAAGTGTATTTTTTTCTGACACAAGAGATACAGCTGCCCCAGTGTCAATCTCCATACCCACCGGCTGTCCCTCTAGCAAGGGGGAGACATAGTAGCCGTGCGGCCCGCCAGGAAAAAGTCAGGATTTTCAGTGTGACTTCCTCGTCTGATGAGTCACTCACCTCAGTGTTCTCTTACTCAACAGTGTGAACATGTCTATGTGTCTTTCGTTGGAATGACTGTTTCTTGTTTCCCGTTTTTGTGATTTCTCTGTTCTCTTTTTGTTTCTGGAGACTTGTCAGATGTTGCCCGTTTTACCACAGGCTGGACAATCCATGTCCTTACACCAGCATGTGACTTGATTTCCCGGTCTCTGATTTTCAGTTGAAACTCTGTTGAAACTTTTTATTTATTTTAAAGGAACACAGACAAGAACAAATAGCAGCAGGAATGGTTATACAGCTAGAGACACAATACTGTTAAAATATATATCAGAACAAATAGCAGCAGGAATGGTTAAACAGCTAGAGAAACAATACTGTTAAAATATGTATCAGTATATTATGGAAACTAGTTATTGCAGATAAATACAATTATAATCAACCACATATACAATCACCCACCTCAGCTGCATCAACCCACCCTCCAACCCCTCCTGGGACCACCCCAACCCCCCCTCCAACCCCTCCTGGGACCACCCCAACCCCCCCTCCAACCCCTCCTGGGACCACCCCAACCCACCCTCCAACCCCTCCTGGGACCACCCCAACCCACCCTCCAACCCCTCCTGGGACCACCCCAACCCACCCTCCAACCCCTCCTGGGACCACCCCAACCCACCCTCCAACCCCTCCTGGGACCACCCCAACCCACCCTCCAACCCCTCCTGGGACCACCCCAACACACCCTCCAACCCCTCCTGGGACCACCCCAACCCACCCTCCAACCCCTCCTGGGACCACTCCAACCCACCCTCCAACCCCTCCTGGGACCACCCCAACCCACCCTCCAACCCCTCCTGGGACCACCCCAACCCACCCTCCAACCCCTCCTGGGACCACCCCAACCCACCCTCCAACCCCTCCTGGACCACCCCAACACACCCAACCTGATCTCCATTAAATGAAATACTAAATCAAGGTACACATTTGCACAAAAAGGATAATTAACGGTCAATCTGTTGGGTAAAACCCACTACAGGAGTTATTTTATGGTTTCAGCTGCAATTGTTGTTTGGCCCCATGGATCCTAGCACTGGATAGTTCTAAATAAATGATATCTATAAAAGTGCTGATCCAATGAGGTGTGGTGGTTGCCATCTTAGTTCCAACATCTTTTTAGCTGCTGTCCAACCTGACAACATTATACGTCTTTGCTGTAATGACAGTGGTGAATTATCATTCAGTAATAACAGTTTGGGGGAACAAGGTATGAGGATACCTCTTTCCAAAACATGCCCCTGATCACTCCCAGTACATATGATTAAAGGAGTCCAAGGCACCTTGATTACATAGATCACACAGAGGAGCGGTTGGGATTTCTATTAAATGATGTTTTCTAGGTGGAAGGTTTACCCTGTGTATGAGATTAAAATGTATCAGCTGGTGATTAGGATTGTTAGATGAACCCACTAAGTTCCTGATGAACTCAACTGGTGAGCCTCTTTAGCAGCTAGTTCCATGGACACACTGATTTCAATGTCCTTTGCCAAGGTCAGATGACTTTCAGTCAACAGTCTCTTTTGTGTAGCTTCACTCCGTAGCCCACATACTAGTCTGTCTCTAATGATGTCATTTAGAACAGCATTAAACTCAGTGTTCTGGTAGTTTCTTTAATGCAGCAGCAAACATTGTTACTGATTCTCCCTCTTCCTGATGTCTCCTGTGGAACCTGAACCTTTCAGCATTAACTAGTGGTCCTGGTGAAAAATATCCTTTAAGTATCTCCACAATATCCCCATACGTCTTCTTCCCTGTTCTGTCTGGCTGTAGCAGGCTGCCTAGTAAATTAAATGTCTTTGGCCCCATTACACTAAAACATGGAGGCACAATGTTGTCCTCATCCATGTCATTTACAAGAACTAAATATTCAAACTGTTCTGTATATGAGCTCCACTGCTCAATACTTTCATCAAACTGTCCAATGTTTCCAACAATTCCAATAATTGTTCATTTCTCAATAAGCTCCTGATTGTCACTCACTTCAATATTGTCCTCAACCACAGCAATATTTTCCTCAGTCACGTGATCTTCATTCACTTCACTCACTGACGTATCCTCCTAAGTTCGCTCATTTAGCAGTTTTAATTAAAAGGTTTGTCTTCACAGTTGAATAAATGTCCTTTCCTTTAATCAATGTATATTCCTCCTTTTTAATGAAGTTGTTTTCCCACTCCTTCCAGACAGAATAGTTCCTGTAGATTCAGACTTACTCATCGCCAATCTTTTATTATGTCTCGTGGGTTTCATAACCACGTCTGTATAACAATTAAATAATGATGAGACAGGAGACAGGAATCAGTTCAACCATTTATCTGGAACGTGATCATCTCAACACATACAAACCCCCATGATGCTCTGCGGCACAACCCCAATATACAACAAATACATAGATAAGTAAATGGACACAAAAAAAAACTCATAGAGGAATTTAAATGTTAATTTCTAGAAAGTAGGGCCATGGGATAGGGTCAGAAAGGTCAGTATGTTTGATAACTGGTTACAGAGGTGACATAACAAGCATAAGGTCCATTATAACACAGTGAAGTAGAGGTGGGAGCTAAAAGCAGACATGGACAGTGAGACGGTGTGAGGAGGTCAGGGGTGAAACACTAGATCAGGACAGGTAGAAATGGCAGGGCTGGAAATAGACACAGAGACACATTCTGATCATGGCTCAGACCTGACCTGAGACACCCAAACAGAAGATGCCATAGCAAAGTCCTGTCCAGTAGGCTTTATGGGATTTCCTTTCATCAAAATACAACACATGGAAATGTGTCCAGTGTGTGTGTGTGTCCAGTGTGTGTGTGTTTGTCGAGTGTGTGTGTGTGTATCAAGTGTGTTTGTGTGTGTGTGTCCAGTGTGTGTGTGTGTGTCCAGTGTGTATGTGTTCAGTGTGTGTGTGTCCAGTGTGTGTGTGTGTGTGTGTCCAGTGTGTGTGTGTGTATGTCCAGTGTGTGTGTGTGTGTCCAGTGTGTGTCCAGTGTGTGTCCAGTGTGTGTGTGTGTGTGTCCAGTGTGTGTGTGTCCAGTGTGTGTGTGTGTGTGTGTTCAGTGTGTTTGTGTGTCCAGTGTGTGTGTGTGTGTCCAGTGTGTGTGCGTGTTTGTGTCCAGTGTGTGTGTGTCCAGTGTGTGTGTGTGTCTAGTGTGTGTATGTGTGTCCCAAGTGTGTTTGTGTATGTGTGTGTGTCCAGTGTATGTGTGTGTGTGTGTCCAGTGTATGTGTGTGTCCAGTGTGTGTGTGTGTGTGTCCAGTGTGTGTGTGTGTGTGTGTGTGTGTCTGTGTGTGTGTGTGTGTGCAGTGTGTGTGTGTGTATGTCCAGTGTGAGTGTGTCCAGTGTGTGTGTTTGTCCAGTGTGTGTGTGTGTGTGTGTGTGTGTGTGTGTGTGTTTGTGTATGTGTGTCCAATGTGTGTGTGTCCACTGTGTATGTTCAGTGTGTGTGTCCAGTTTATATGTGTGTGTGTGTCTGGTGTGTGTGTGTGTGTTTGTGTACAGTGTGTGTGTGTGTCCAGTGTGTGTGTGTGTCCAGTGTGTGTGTGTGTCCAGTGTGTGTGTTCAGTGTGTGTGTGTGTGTCCAGTGTGTGTGTCCAGTGTGTGTGTTTGTCCAGTGTGTGTGTGTGTGTGTGTGTGTGTGCGTGCGTGTGTTTGTGTGTGTCCAGTGTGTGTGTGTGTGTGTGTGTGTCCGGTGTGTGTGTCCAGTGTGTGTGTTTGTCCAGTGTGTGTGTGTGTGTTTGTGTGTGTGTGTTTGTGTGTGTCCAGTGTGTTTGTGTATGTGTCCGGTGTGTGTGTGTGTGTGTGTGTCCAGTGTGTGTGTGTCCAGTGTGTGTGTGTAAGTTTGTCCAGTGTGTGTGTGTGTGTATGTGTCCAGTGTGTGAGTGTGTCCAGTGTGTGAGTGTATCCAGTGTGTGTGTGTGTCCAGTGTGTGTGTGTGTCCAGTGTGTGTGTGTGTCCAGTGTGTGTGTGTCCAGTGTGTGTGTGTGTGTCCAATGTGTGTGTGTCCAGTGTGTGTGTGTGTACAGTGTGAGTGTGTCCAGTGTGTGTGTGTGTGTCCAATGTGTGTGTGTCCAGTGTGTGTGTGTGTCCAGTGTGTGTGTGTCCAGTGTGTGTGTGTGTGTCCAATGTGTGTGTGTCCAGTGTGTGTGTGTGTCCAGTGTGTGTGTGTGTGTGTGTCCAGTGTGTGTGTTTGTCCAGTGTGTGTGTGTTTGTGTGTGTCCGGTGTGTGTGTGTGTGTGTGTGTCCAGTGTGTGTGTGTCCAGTGTGTGTGTTCAGTGTGTGTGTGTGTGTGTGTGTACAGTGTGTGTGTGTGTATGTCCAGTGTGAGTGTGTGTGTTTGTCCAGTGTGTGTGTGTGTGTGTGTGTGTGTGTGTTTGTGTGTTTCCAGTGTGTTTCCTGTGTGTGTGTTTGTCCAGTGTGTGTGTGTGTGTTTTGTGTGTGTGTGTGTGTGTGTGTGTGTGTGTGTGTTTGTGTGTGTCCAGTGTGTGTATGTGTGTGTGTGTGTCCGGTGTGTGTGTGTCCAGTGTGTGTGTGTCCAGTGTGTGTGTGTCCATTGTGTGTGTGTCCAGTGTGTGTGTGTCCAGTGCGTGTGTGTGTATTTGTAAAGTTTGTGTGTGTGTGTGTGTGTGTCCAGTGTGTGTGTGTGTCCAGTGTGTGTGTTCAGTGTGTGTGTGTGTGTGTACAGTGTGTGTGTGTCCAGTGTGTGTGTGTGTATGTCCAGTGTGAGTGTGTCCAGTGTGTGTGTTTGTCCAGTGTGTGTGTGTGTATTTGTGTGTGTTTGTGTGTGTCCAGTGTGTGTGTTTGTGTATGTGTCTGTGTGTGTGTGTGTGTTTGTGTGTGTCCAGTGTGTGTGTGTGTGTGTTTGTGTGTGTCCAGTGTGTGTGTGTGTCCAGTGTGTGTGTGTCCAGTGTGTGTTCAGTGTGTGTGTGTGTGTTTAGTGTGTGTCCAGTGTGTGTGTGTGTCCAGTGTGTGTGTGTGTGTGTGTGTGTCCAGTGTGAGAGTGTGTGTGTGTGTTTGTGTCCAGTGTGTGTGTGTGTGTGTCTGTGTGTACAGTGTGTGTGTGTGTGTTTGTTTGTGTCCAGTGTGTGTGTGTGTGTGTGTGTGTGTGTTTGTGTGTGTCCATTGATTGTGTGTGTGTGTGTTTGTGTGTGTCCAGTGTGTGTGTTCAGAGTGTGTCTGTGTGTGTGTGTACAGTGTGTGTGTGTTTAGTGTGTTTGTGTGTGTGTGTCCAGTGTGTGTGTGTTTGTGTGTTTGTTTGTGTCCAGTGTGTGTGTGTGTGTGTGTGTGTGTGTGTGTATGTGTGTGTTTGTGTGTGTCCAGTGTGTGTGTTCAGTGTATGTGTGTGTGTACAGTGTGTTTGTGTGTGTCCAGTGTGTGTGTGTGTGTGTGTGTGTTTGTGTGTGTCCAGTGTGTGTGTTCAGTGTTTGTGTGTGTGTGTGTGTGTGTACAGTGTGTGTGTGTTTAGTGTGTTTGTGTGTGTGTGTTCCCAGTGTGTGTGTACAGTGTGTGTCCAGTGTGTGTTTGTGTGTGTGTTCAGTGTGTGTGTGTGTGTACAGTGTGTGTGTGTGTGTGTGTGTGTACAGTGTGTTTGTGTGTGTGTGTGTGTGTCCAGTGTGTGTGTGTGAATCTAGTGTGTGTGTGTGTGTTATGTGTCCAGTGTGTGTGTCAGTGTTACCATGGTTATTATTTACAGGGACACTGAGGAGTCAACATGAACCCTAAACCCTGGATAGAGGGGCTCAGTGAATGTGGAGTGGAATGTGTTCAGGTGGGTCAGTGTGTCAGAGGAGACTCTGTAGAAGGACAGAGTGCCGGCTGGCCAGTCCAGATACACTCCTACTCTGTGGGAGCTGGAGGAGCGGACGTCTATGGTAGTAGACTTATTATTGTGCCTGGCAGAGTAACGGTTGCCAGAGCAGAACAGACTCCAGGACTTGTTATTGAATCCAAGACAACTGTCATCACCCCCTCCTCTCCTGCTGATTCCTTTATATGTCACTCCTATAACAGCCTCTTTCCCACTCCACTCTACCTCCCAGTAACAGCGTCCAGTCAGACCCTCTCTACACAGCACCTGTCTCCAGACCTCAAATCTCTCTGGGTGATCAGGATACGGCTGCTCCTCTCTCCTACATGTCACCTTTCTGTTCTCCTCAGACAGAGAGAGGAATCTGTTTACAGTGTTTAGGTCCAGTGTGAGATCACAGACATCTGATGGATGACACCAGACACAATATTAGAAATCATCATCATTCACATTAGAATGTTAACTCACTCTTCACTAATTAATTTAATGTAGATGTTTCTAGGTATCAAAAGGAGAAGTGAAGGTAACTTGAGATTTGTTGAATGATCATATGTTATACTGTATGGTAATATAAAACACACTTATTCCCATTAATTACACACACACACACACACACACACACCCTGAACACACACACACACACACACACACACACTGAACACACACACACACACACACATCCTGAACACACACACACACATTTCTAATGTAACAGGAACACACCACACACACACACACATTGTCAAAGCAACTCTTTCTGAACTTTGGTGTCCCTGATTTCTGCTTCTGTAGAACTACAGCTGATATTTAATATGACCAAGTAAGTAATGACGGTGGTCTTTGACTTTGACTTCACTTGAATTAAGACTTATTCTTAGTCATATTCTTCACAGCAGTCAACACTCACATTTTCTAGGTCCAGGTTTCATTGTGTTCTCTCCACCATGTTCCACACTGTAGCGGTAAGCAGAAGAACAGACAGTCATTGAGGGATACTCTCACACACACACACACACACACACACACACACACACACACACACACACACACACACACACACACACACACACACACACACACACACACACATACACACACACACACACACACACACACAAACACACACACTCACACACACACACTCACACAAACAGTCAGTATATACATTTGTGTGTGTGTGTCCAGTGTGTGTGTGTGTCCAGTGTGTGTGTGTGTGTCCGGTGTGTGTTTGTTTGTCCAGTGTGTGTGTGTGTGTCCAGTGTGTGTGTTCGTGTGTGTCCAGTGTGTGTGTGTGTGTGTCCAGTGTGTGTGTGTGTGTTTGACCAGTGTGTGTGTGTGTCCATTGTGTGTGTGTGTCCACTGTGTGTGTGTGTATGTCTAGTGTGTGTGTGTGTGTGTCTAGTGTGTGTGTGTCCAGTATGAGTGCGTGTGTGTCCAGTGTGTGTGTTTGTCCAGTGTGTGTGTGTGTCCTTTGTGTGTGTGTGTGTCCTTTGTGTGTATGTGTCCAGTGTGTGTGTTTACAGTGTGTGTGTGTGTGTGTGTGTGTGTACAGTGTGTGTGTGTGTGTCCAGTGTGTATGTGTGTCCAGTGTGTGTGTGTGTCCAGTGTGTGTACTGATACACGTGCACACACACACACACTGGACACACACACACACACACACACACTGGACAAACACACACACACCGGACACACACACACACACACACACACTGGACACACACACACACTGGACACACACACACACTGGACATACACACACACTGGACACACACACACACACACACACACACACACACACTGGACACACACACACACACACACACACACACACACACACACACACACAGTCTTTATATAACTTAGTCCAAGTGGTGGTCAGAATGTTTGTCTTAACTAGCCTGATAACTTCAACATGTCTGATATGAACATTGACATAAACCCTCTACATACTTGAGTTTCTCCAGTCTGCAGTGTGGATCCTCCAGTCCAGCAGAGAGCAGTCTGACTCCTGAGTCTCCTGGGTGATTGTAGCTCAGGTCCAGCTCTCTCAGGTGTGAGGGGTTTGACTTCAGAGCTGAGACCAGAGAAGCACAGCCTTCCTCTGTGACTAGACAGCCTGACAGCCTGCAAAGAGTCAAATCATATTAAAACCACACTGCTATTCTTTGGTGGTGAAAATAGTGGCAGTATATTTTTTCAACATATTCAGATATATCAGTGTCCTGAAACCTGACATATATATTCATAAATGAATGTATCATTATTAGAAATTATCATAATATTGCTTGTAGAGAGAAACATGTATAGTACGAATATTTGAGTAGACTGACCAGAGCAGTTTAAAAACTTTGGTTGCATTTGCAGTTTGTTTTGGTTGTGTTTTGGGTTATGTTTTGCCCGATAGTAACTGAATGGTGGATGATGACTGGAGTAATTTTCTGTCTAAGTGAGTAAATAACATGTTTCTAAACACTACTAAATTAATCCTGATGATGACATGATTAAGAAAAATCATGAATGAATCATGAATTATAATGAGTGAGAAAGTTACAGAGGCTACAACAAAACATGCTAACCTCTCACCATTACCAATAACAGAGGGGGTATGATCCTTGTTCCTCTGTAACTTTCTCATTCATCATCATTCACCCTTCATTCATGATTATTCATAATCATGGTAGCATCCACATGAATGTAGAAGTGTTCAGAAACATATTCTATTCTTACTGACAATACAAGTGAAGTGACTCCAAAATGACAGGACATTATTCACCATTCAGTTTCTATTGGGAAAAACATCATCCAAAAGACAACTAAAACAAACTGCAAATGTATTCAATAAGTTTGTAGAATCACACGACTGATGTAATCACTGTGGGTAAGGAATATGGGACCAAATACTAAACTTATGACTACTTTAATAGAATATAAGTGAATATGTCCAAATTATTACGACTTTTTCAAATGGGAGAACTAGATACATAAAGTGCTTTCATTTCTAAACAGTTAAACAGATATATATGAAAATATCCTCAAATAAAAGGTGCCATTATATACTGTCACCTCATATGAAACATTCTATCTCAAATCCAAAATGCTGGAGCATAGCACCAAATGTAAAACTGTAAGCTTCACTGTCCAAACACATATGGTGTGGACTATGTATGCCTGGTAAACACATGTGGATCTGGTGAACAGTTATCACTTGTTGACCAACTACAGGAATACTGACCTCAGAGTCTCCAGTTTATAGTGGGGATTCCCCAGTCCAGCAGAGAGCAGCTTCACTCCTGAATCCTTCAGGTCATTGTTACTCAGGTCCAGCTCTCTCAGGTGTGAGGGGTTTGACTTCAGAGCTGAGACCAGAGAAGCACAGCCTTCCTCTGTGACTAGACAGCCTGACAGCCTGCAAAGAGTCAAATCATATTAACATCACACTGCTATTCTTTGGTGGTGAAAATAGTGGCAGTATATTTTTTCAACATATTCAGATATATCAGTGTCCTGAAACCTGCCATATCTATTCATAAATTAAGAAAGTTACAGAGGCTACAACAAAACATGCTAACCTCTCACCATTACCAATAACAGAGGGGGTATGATCCTTGTTCCTCTGTAACTTTCTCATTCATCATCATTCACCCTTCATTCATGATTATTCATAATCATGGTAGCATCCACATGAATGTAGAAGTGTTCAGAAACATCTTCTATTCTTACTGACAATATAAGTGTATTGTATTGTCAATACAGTGACTCCAAAATGACAGGACATTATTCACCATTCAGTTTCTATTGGGAAAAACATCATCCAAAAGACAACTAAAACAAACTGCAAATGTATTCAATAAGTTTGTAGAATCACACGACTGATGTAATCACTGTGGGTAAGGAATATGGGACCAAATACTAAACTTATGACTACTTTAATAGAATATAAGTGAATATGTCCAAATTATTACGACTTTTTCAAATGGGAGAACTAGATACATAAAGTGCTTTCATTTCTAAACAGTTAAAAAGATATATATGAAAATATCCTCAAATAAAAGGTGCCATTATATACTGTCACCTCATATGAAACATTCTATCTCAAATCCAAAATGCTGGAGCATAGCACCAAATGTAAAACTGTAAGCTTCACTGTCCAAACACATATGGTGTGGACTATGTGTGCCTGGTAAACACATGTGGATCTGGTGAACAGTTATCACTTGTTGACCAACTACAGGAATACTGACCTCAGAGTCTCCAGTTTACAGTGGGGATTCCCCAGTCCAGCAGAGAGCAGCTTCACTCCTGAATCCTTCAGGTCATTGTTACTCAGATCCAGCTCTCTCAGGTGTGAGGGGTTTGACTTCAGAGCTGAGACCAGAGAAGCACAGCCTTCCTCTGTGACTAGACAGCCTGACAGCCTGCAAAGAGTCAAATCATATTAAAATCACACTGCTATTCTTTGGTGGTGAAAATAGTGGCAGTATATTTTTTCAACATATTCAGATATATCAGTGTCCTGAAACCTGCCATATCTATTCATAAATTAATGTATCATTATTAGAAATGACAAATTATCAAAGTATTGCTTGTAGAGAGAAAAATATAAAAGTACAAATATTTGAGTAGACTAACCAGACCAGTTTAAAAAGCAGTATCAGTCAAAAGACAGACAGTGAGGTATCAGATTTAGATTGTATTGAGTATACAGTCCACACCATCTCTATTTTGACAGTGAAGATAACATTTTAAATGTGGCTCTATAATCCAGCATATTGGATTTCAGATGAAATGTTTCATATGAGGTGACGGTATATAATATCACCTTTTAGTTGAGGGTATTTTAATACATATCTGTTTCACCGTTTAGAAATGAAAGCACTTTATGTATCTAGTCCCCCCATTTGAAGAAGTCATAAGTATTCTGACCAATTCACTTATAGAGTATTAAAGTAGTCAAAAGTTTAGTATTTGGTTGTAAACTCGTTGGTTGCATTTGCAGTTTGTTTTGGTTGTGTTTTGGGTTATGTTTTGTCCAATAGACAAGTTACGCGCTGTTTCCCGGGTGGCGCCATAACTCTACACAAATGCATTTCATTTCCGCCGGAAGTTGTTTGCGCAACGTCTGCCGGTGTAAACACAGCGATGTCGACGCTAGCTTGGGAACACGGTTCTACTACTTTGACTGGAGATGGCGTTACTCTCCTCCACCCGAATTCAGTGCAGAACTGGGAGGATAACATGACGACGTGGCCCAACATAACATACAGCAAGATTTGCTCCTACTTCGTGCAATCCATGGCAATAGATGGAAAAGCAATGGACAATCTGAAAGCCTCCGAGGCATATCAATATCTGCACAGCAACAAAGTCGGTTGTGTCATGTCATACAAACATGATCGTTTTGTTTATCTGAAAGCAAATGTAGAGCCTAGCCAGTGTTTGAACAATGCATGGCATAATGCTTGGGTGCTGGTAACTGAAGCTGGAGAAGTCAAAACTGCGGGATGTACGTGTGTTGCTGGACCAGGGAGATCTTGTTCCCACTCAGCTGCGATCCTGTGGAAGGTAATTATTTGACCATTGTAGCCTAGGCCTATGTCTTCTTTTCAAAACGCTATAAATCCATAAATTTGTTATTTAAAAAAAAAACTATTTTGTGTTTTAATTTTTGTGTTTGCATTTATGAGGAAAAAACAATGTTGGGCCTACGACAGTTCTCCATTACGGACGTGAGCGCTCTGAAAGCGGCACTAAAGACTTTCAAACTTTCACAGACACCTCAAAACAGAAAGAACAAAGCCTTTAAAGCAAATTTTGTTTTGTATTAATTGTATCTTATTTTAAATAAAATTTTCATTAACCAAATTCCTGGATTTAATAAATAAAAAATAAATATAGCAGACAGACAATAGATAATGACAACATAAGGCTCCGGCCTGAACTGGAGCTTATGCATGAACCGAACACTTGTTTATGAATAAACAATTAAAATGTCTCATTGCAATATTTTACATATTCATAATCATTACTTTTGCTGGTTCTTTGAGACAGCTTTTAGGTGCCGTTTAGATAAGCGCGCTCATAATTGAATTGAATTATGATAATAACGCATTTTCATCATATTCTTGTTACATCCTCTGTAGCTCAATTGGTAGAGCATGGTGCTTATAACGCCAGGGTAGTGGGTTCGATCCCCGGAACCACCAATACGTAAAAATTTATGCACACATGACTGTAAGTCGCTTTGGATAAAAGCGTCTGCTAAATGGCATATTATTATTATTATTATATGACATGTGTGCAGTGAACCCATTATAATATCTATGCACTGTTTTTACTATATCTCTCTAGGTAGAAAATGCTGTGAGACAGGGGAAAACCGGGCGTGCCTGCACAGACGGACAAAACCAGTGGAATGCTGGTTCTAAAAGAAATGCTGGTCAGAGGAAGATGAAGTATGTCCGCTTCAAACGACACAACAGGAAGGATCTCTACCAGCCGCCACCAACTTCACCGCCATCCTCTACCACTCCAGAACCGGCACAGGAGGTGACACTCTTTAGGACTCATGAAGAGTGGAGGAAGAACGCACTTGCCTCACCAATGGCAGCACTTTTCAATTGCCCTGGGAATAGCCTCATGCAGCTCTGCTTTAATGCTAATACCTCCTCCATCACCGAGCCAACACCATGTCCACACCTCCATCTCCTAAACCATGAAGAGCACCACACACCACTGGCTTGTGTAAAATGCAGAACCTTCTATGTTGAATACATTAACATGTCCACAGCCCAGCTTGAGGAGATTGAGAAGGCTACAAAAGCACAGAGCAAAGAACAGGTCTGGCATGATGCGCGGAGAGTGCGCATCACAGCGAGCACAGCTAGAAAGGTGCCCATTCGCTCAACCACGGCGCCTGACAAGTTTTTGTCAGAACACTTACACCCATCCTTCCGTGGCAATGCCGCAACCCGTCAAGGAGCGGAGGGGGAGGAACTTGCAAGGGACTATTTGGAAACTCTTGGCAACAGCATTGAAACCAAAGGCTTAGTGGTGTGCGAAAAGGAACCGTGGCTTGCAGCATCTCCCGATGGAGTGATAAACAACGACATTCTGTTGGAGATCAAATCACCTGTGATGGGAAACAAGTCACTTGCAGAATTTTTGGCAACAAAGAACTGCGAAATCACAACTGTGGCAAACGGAGATAGGGTAGATTACCATATTGCCTGCAATGGTCCAAAAGGCTACTACATGCAGGTACAAATTGGGATGCACTGCACAGGGCTTCAGCACTCCAAGTTGGTGATCTGGAACAAAACTGAGCACCTAGAAATCGAAGTACCCTACGACCAAGGCTTTGTCCAGGGGCATATCATAAGGCTGCGCACATTCTACTTTGCCCACATGCTCCCGAAAATTGTTGATGATTTTGTTGAAGGAAGGTTACAGTTCTGCAGTAAATATCTCAGCATTTTAAAACCAAAATAAACTGCCTTATTTAGGTCATGCCCACAGGAGCCAACAGATGTCCATTGTTTACATGATCTCTTTATGCTGTGCAATATATCAGTGTGCCTACTGTTTGAGTGAAAATAAAGTTTGATGTAATTTCAATCCTTAGAGTGCTACAATTTATTTTAACACAGTTCATAATTCATAGTAAGCTCATACTGTACATAAATAACACTCGATTAATTAATTGTTTTGAGGAAACTAAACAAATGGCTTCAACAAGAAAGATTGCGTGTTTAATCTTAACAGGTATTAAAAAGTAAAATACAAAAGCAGCCCACACAATTATATCACTATGAAAATATTCATATATAATATTTAAAAATACAATGCACGCAGTATTTGTTGTGTTTATCTGTATTTAATGAACAACATGGCTGGGTGTTGGTAGACAGGGACACAGGGCAAGATTCTAAACCTCACTGATCAGTGGACTCTTCAGGTTAACTAGGCCAGCACAGATGGTTAAGATGTTGTCCAGTTTCGGTGCCATGCTGATGGGAACATTCTGGGATAAAATCTTAAACACCTTCAGTCTCTGGATTGCTCTTTCCACATGTATGCGGACATTGGCTACTCGCCTGGTGCGTGTTGTCTCCTCATTGGTCAACTGATTGCGCCTGTAGGTGAAAGCAGGGATGTTCAAACTGACCCTTCTCTCATCAAGCAAGTCTCGAATGGTGAACCCACGGTCCGCCATGACCTCATCACCAGCCCTCAGATAGTCTAGGAACCCACTGTCCATGGTGATAAACTTATCGCTGCTTCTGCCAGCATAGGCATCAGATATAAACATGATTAGCCCATTAGGGGCCACAGCGACAAGATATTTCACAGTGTTGCGTGATTTATACTGGCTGAAAGTGTCACTCCTTGAGTCGTGGTTTGTGGCTCTCTGCATGGCACTTTCGGCACAGTCAATGATGCAGGTGGTTCGAGGGTAGTTCCTCTGAAACGACAAGGGCATTGTGGCACGAATGGTCTCTCTTGGATGCCAGGGGATCAGGACTTTGAACTGTTCACCCATCACGTCAATCCAGTGACTAATCACAATGCTTGCCATGGATGTAGACACATTGAAGCGGTGAGCAATATCTCCTAATATTAGGTTTAGTTTTAGTTTCATCAACGTCATAAGTATTTGGTCAACAACAGGAAGGGTAATTGATGGCTTACTGAAAGGCAACAACACCGTCACCAGGGTGAAGAATTGAACCATAAGCACTCCTGTATACAGCCGGGACCTAGCATCATCAATGACCGTGGTGCTGGTCACAGTAGGACCCATTTCTGCCTCGCACTGTGTGGCCTTGTCTACTTTAACAGACTGTGTTGAACAGTAAATGTGATCAATATGTGACGGATCCTCCCATTGGGTCTGGGCATCTCGAAATTTTGGTGTAGCAGGCTCGGCCTCACAGACAGGCTGACAGGTTTCTGGAGCATCTAAAAAGGGGAAGAGAAAACATGGATGGAGCAAAATTAATGCAGGCATAGAGTCCTCTCACTACAAACATCACAATGGAAAAATGTGTACTACAAAATTGCACTCACACGCACACACACAATCATCATCACAACAGCCTGCCACCTTGCATTGTATTTATGATGTAGACTAAGGCACACGCAGGCAGGCACACACACACACACACACACACACACACACAATTAATGATGTAGCTATCGTGGGCATTGTTTGTCCCATCTCCAAAACAATCAACTGCCTTAGCAAAATACCGGTAGCAATGTTAATGTATGACAACTTCTTCATAATTAACAGTATTGTCAGCTTCATAGCTAAAGTTGCTGAACTTACCCTCAGATTCAAGTCTGCGTTTCTTTATCTGGGAGGAGGCAGTGGTCCGCTGGGTGAGTTGACGCCTATTTGGCTGGGGAGGGCGATTGTATCCCAACCACAACTCTGGGAAAGGATTATCCTTGGTAGGTTTTTGGTCAACAAAGTGATAGGAACAAACAAAAACGTTGAGGGGTGGTTTCTTTAGATTCAATGCCTTCAGCCAGGTCCTTGATTCCGAGTCGGTATCAGGCTTGCGAAAAAATTTAAACAATGGAGCGCATGGACATTGCCTCTTTGTAGCTGGTTTGTGGTCATAGCACTCTCTATCTAACCACTCGTTCAGGTGCTTTCTCGAGTTTTTGCAACCAACTACCGCACACGTCGTTCCCGAACCACTTTTCTTCATGTTGTAATTGTAATTTTTATATCCTCTTTGTCACTGCGATATCAGTGTTTTGTCGGCACAACGGAGCTAGCTAGCAAAACAAACCCAGCCCGGCAGAACGGAACTGGATTGCATCGACGGGAGGAGTTCAGGAAGTAGAGTGGAAACGGCTCAAAAACTTGTCTATAGTAACTGAATGGTGGATGATGACTGGAGTAATTTTCTGCATAAGTGAGTAGATAACATGTTTCTAAACACTACTAAATGAATCCTGATGATCCCATGATTAATAAAAATAATGAATGAATCATGAATAATAATGAGTGAGAAAGTTACAGAGGCTACAACAAAACATGCTAACCTCTCACCATTACCAATAACAGAGGGGGTATGATCCTTGTTCCTCTGTAACTTTCTCATTCATCATCATTCACGATTCATTCATGATTATTCATAATCATGGTAGCATCCACATAAATGTAGAAGTGTTCAGAAACATCTTCTATTCTTACTGACAATACAAGTGAAGTGACTCCAAAATGACAGGACATTATTCACCATTCAGTTTCTATTGGGAAAAACATAATCTAAAACACAACTAAAACAAACTGCAAATGCATTCAACAAGTTTGAAGAATCACAAGCTTGATGTAATCACTGTGGGTAAGGAATATGTTACCAAATACTAAACGTTTGACTAAACTAATCCTAGTGTGTGTGTTTGTGTGTCCAGTGTGTGCCTGTGTCCAGTGTGTGTGTGTACAGTGTGTGTGTGTGTGTGTGTGTCCAGGTTGTTTGTGTGTCCAGTGTGTGTGTGTGTGTGTGTGTAAAGTGTGTATGTGTGTGTCCAGTGTGTGTGTGTGTGTGTGTCCAGGTTGTGTGAGTGTCCAGTGTGTGTGTGTGTCAAATGTGTGTGCGTGTGTGTCCAGTGTGTGTGTGTGTCCAGTGTGTTTGTGTGTCCAGTGTGTGCCTGTGTCCAATGTGTGTGTGTACAGTGTGTGTGTGTGTGTGTGTCCAGGTTGTTTGTGTGTCCAGTGTGTGTGTGTGTGTGTGTGTGTGTGTGTGTCTCCAGTGTGTATGTGTGTCCAGTGTGTGTGTGTCCAGGTTGTGTGAGTGTCCAGTGTGTGTGTGTGTCAAATGTGTGTGCGTGTGTGTCCAGTGTATGTCAAGTGTGTGTGTGTGTGTGTGTGTGTGTCCAGTGTGTGAGTGTGTCCAGTGTGTGTGAACCAAAACAAACTGCAAATGCATTCAACAAGTTTATAGAATCACAAGCTTGATGTAATCACTGTGGGTAAGGAATATGCGACCAAATACTAAACTTATGACTACTTTAATACAATATAAGTGAATATGTCCAAATTATTACGACTTTTTCAAATGGGATACTAGACACATAAAGTGCTTTCATTTCTAAACAGTAAAACAGATATGTATGAAAATATCCTCAAATAAAAGGTGACATTCTGTACTGTTGCCTAATATGAAACATTATATCTCAAATCCAAAATGCTGGAGCATAGCGCCAAATGTAAAACAGTAAGCTTCACTGTCCAAACACATATGGTGTGGACTATGTGTGCCTGGTAAACACATGTGGATCTGGTGAACAGTTATCACTTGTTGACCAACTACAGGAATACTGACCTCAGAGTCTCCAGTTTACAGTGGGGATTCCCCAGTCCAGCAGAGAGCAGCTTCACTCCTGAATCCTTCAGGTCATTGTTACTCAGATCCATCTCTCTCAGGTGTGAGGGGTTTGACCTCAGAGCTGAGACCAGAGAAGCACAGCCTTTCTCTGTGACTAGACAGCCTGACAGCCTGACAGAGAGATCATCATGATTTCACAAACACATTGTTAATTTAACACCAGTAGTGTTGAAGGACAATGGCAGATGCATTTGGTTTATTCTCTCAAACAACATATAGATTCATCTTCCGTCTCCTAGAATTGTATGGTCATAATGTTATACTAATGTGAACATCAATGCATTGATTCAGTAAGTTTTCAATGTAATATTATAGATTATATACATATTATAATACATATATTTCTCTAAACTGAATATTTCTTCCTGATGATTAGTACTTAAATGTCATTTTATGTACTCACAGAGCAGCTCTGGAGGCTTTGACCACTGGCAGCAGCCTCAGAAGACCTTCCTCTGATCTGGAGTATTTCTTCAGGTCAAACACATCCAGCTCCTTTTCTGAAGTCAGCAATACAAAGACCAGAGCTGACCACTGTGCAGGTAACAGTTTGGCTTTTGACAGACTTCCTGAGCTCAGGTAGATTTGGATCTCCTCCACTAGAGAATGGTCATTCAGTTCATTCAGACAGTGGAACAGATTGATGCACCTCTCTGGAGAGGGATTCTCCCTGATCTTCTCCTTGATGTACTTGACTGTTTCTTCATGGCTCTGTGAGCTGCTTCTTGTCTTTGTCAGTAGACCTCGTAAGTGCTTCTGATTGGACTCCAGTGAGAGGCCCAGAAGGAAGCGGAGGAAAAGGTCCAGGTTTCCTGTCTCACTTTGTAAGGCTTTATCCACAGCACTCTTGTAGACAGTAACTTTACGCTTGGGTCTGATCCTCACAGAAAAGTTCCTGGACGTTGATTGAGATTCATCCATTAGATTCTCATTGTTGTTGATGAATGAGAGGAACACATATACAGCAGCCAGAAACTCCTGAATGCTCAGATGCACGAAGCAGTACACCTTGTCCTGGTACAGCACACATTCCTCTTTAAAGATCTGTGTGCACAATCCTGAGTACACTGAGGCTTCATTGACATCAATGCCAGCCTCTTTCAGGTCTTCTTCATAGAAAATCTGGTTGCCCTTCACAAGCTGTTGAAAAGCCAGTTTTCCCAGTGACAGAATGCTCTCTTTATTCCAGTGTGGACCTGTCTCTTCTTTCCCAAGATACTTTTCATTCTTCTGTTCGTTATGAAACTCCACAAGGTGTGAGTACATCTCAGTCAGCATCTTGGGCATCTCTTCTGTCTTATGTTTCAGCATGTGTTCAAGGACTGTTGCAGAAATCCAACAGAAGACTGGAATGTGGCACATGATGTTGAGGCTCCTTGATAACTTTATGTGGGAGATGATTCTGCTGGCCAGGTCGTCATCACTGAATCTCTTCCTGAAGTACTCCTCCTTCTGTGGGTCATTGAACCCTCGTACCTCTGTCACCTGGTCAACACACCCTGAAGGGATCTGATTGGCTGCTGCAGGTCGGGTAGTTATCCAGAGGAGAGCAGAGGGAAGCAGATGTCCCTTGATGAGATTTGTCAGGAGAACATCCACTGAGGTTGACTCTGTGACGTCACAGCATATCTTGTTCTTCTGGAAGTCTAGGGGCAGTCGGCACTCATCCAGACCATCAAAGACGAACAGGACTTTGTACTTGTCGTAGTTGGAGATTCTTGATTCTTTGGTTTCCATTGAGAAGTGATTGAGAAGTTCAATCAAAGTGTGTTTTTCCTTTTTCATCAAATTCAGCTCCCGGAAAGGGAATGAAAATACAAATTGGACATCCTGATTTGCTTTTCCTTCAGCCCAGTCCAGAATGAACTTCTGCACAGAGACTGTTTTTCCAATGCCAGCGACTCCCTTTGTCAGCACAGTTCTGATAAGTTTGTCTTGTCCAGTTAAGGGTTTGAAGATGTCGTTACATTTGATTGCAGTCTCTGGTCTTGCTTGTTTCCTGGTTGTTGTCTCAATCTGTCTCAGCTCATGTTCATTATTGACGTCTCCTGTTCCACCCTCTGTGATGTAGAGCTCTGTGTAGATCTTATTGAGAAGTGTTGGGTTTCCTTGTTTAGCGATCCCCTCAAATACAAATTGAAACTTCTTCTTTAGATTAGATTTGAGTTCACGTTGGCAAATCATAGCAAGCTCATCTGAATGAAGAAATAACACAGAGGATAGTAATATTATGTCTGTTTTAATGCCTACACTATTGTAGGACTGTTATAAAGTTTTAAATAAAAGTAATCTATTCTCTTAACTGACTGTATAAATGTGTAAATGTTTTCATAATGACTTATTATATTATTATTATTCGGTGTTACTGATGGTATCTTTAATGTTGTCTATCTCTCTCTTCCTCGCTCCTCTTCTCTCTGTCTAAATTAATCACTTGATGAGGTCACTAGGTGTTGTGTTAAGGCTGCTACAATATCATCGAGTTACACAGCTACTTTAGCTGTACTTTAGCTACAGCTTTTAAATGTTCTAAAACAGCATTCAACATGAGGCAGACAGCTCTTACTTTTCTCCAGTGTGTCAGCAAGCTCCTTCTGGTTCATTTTCCTCAGGACGTGCAGTGTGATCTTCAGAGCCCCCTCTCTGGCACTGCTCTCCTGCTTCTCATCTTCAGCATCCACCACTTCCTTATCCTGCTTCTGACTCTCAAAGCCTTCTGGGAGTTCTGGACTAAGAATCCTCTTGAACATCTTCAGCTCGTTCTTCACAAATGTCATAATATTCTCTTCAAGTAACTGAAATAAATCAAGTAAATAAGTTAAGCAAGAGACTAAATGCTTTTTCATTAACACATTAATGAATGATTGACAGATCAACTTTACTTGAGGTAAACAAAAACAAATGTACATAACAGGACCACATACACTGAATATGGAGGCCAGGTCTGTTTGATGACTCTGGGAAGACTGACCACTGAGAATCTCTGACTCTGATCTCTGCTGTTGGTTTCTGTGGACAAAACATGAGATTACATCTCCTCATCCAGGGAGTGCACACACACACACACACACACACACACACACACACACACACACACACACACACACACACACACAGACACACACACACACACACACACACACACACACACATACACACACACTCACTCACACACTCACACACTCACACACACACACACACACACACACAGGGAGGGAATGTTGTGTTTGTTTAATATTGTTTCAGGACTATGAAAATGGAAAAAAGTATTAGCCTATGGATTATGAAAACAACAAAAATAAATGGTAAAATGGGAGAGGAGAAATGACTAGAGACAGTGTTGTTTAACTCACTGACCATGACCCATGAGTTCTTCTTACCTTTGTTCAGTAGAAAAGTCTCCCTCTCTAAACATTATAGGATGAGCCATAGACCGGTCACTCTTCATGGACACACAGCTGGGTACAGGGGAGGCTGGTCTCTCCTGCTTGATTGGGCTTCAACAAAACAGAGACAAACATTACGTCTCTCATCTACTCTGAGCTCAGATGGGGAAACATGAGAAGAGTTTCATTCCAAAACGCTATATATCAATTTTCAGAAATGTTGGTAAATTAGCTTCTATTGTTTAAAGAAATGATCAAATAAATGGTTGTGTTTTTTCACTATCTAATCATGGCAGGGGTTTGTTCAATAACAGACATGTGTTTCTTTAAAATCGATCAATTAATGGCTTCATTTTAGAGAGACAAAAGTTTTTTTTTGCAAAATGCTATATATCTGCCTCACTCTCAGAGAAATAAGTAGTACTAATAGATTTTACAGAGTTAAATGTAACAAATAACTACATTTTTAATAAAGACCTGTACAAATGATACACTTGTGACATCAATATTTAAATATATTTAAAAAATAATAATAAATACAGTAATATGAGATTTGATTTTTTAGTCATTTAGTCATTTAACATTTAGCAGATGTTTTTTATTCAGGGTCCGGATTCCCAAAAGCATTTTAAGGCCAAGTTCATCGTTAGAACCTTCGTAGGAGCATTGTTAAATCTCTGAGCTGTTTCCCAAAACCATCGTTATTAACGTTGCACTTGAAAACACTCATATTCTAACACCTGCCTCAGACCACTTGTAGAACAGCCAAGTGCGTCGTTAGATGCTTTTTTGCCCTCCCGCGTCACTTTATACACAGATGATCTCCGCTAAACATAGAATCACATGGTTTATCCGTCTCTTTGTTATGCCGATAAATTCAGAACATAGTTGACTACAAATACAAAGTTGCCAATGTCTTTGCAATTGATTCAAACAAGGGACGTATAACAATTATGCTTCAAATGAAAACCGAGATAACTGCATTAAAATATAAACAGTAGGCTATAGGCCTATTTCAATCATATTGGAATATATTCAATGTTCAATATATTGAGTTTTATTTTGCTACTTGTAGGCTACTGTCTGTAATTTGTCTTAATATATTTCATGATGTGTAGCCTAACATGTGCCCAATGATTGTGTAAGCATTAGAATAAACGACCTCAATATTTGCAGCCGTAGGCAGTAATATCGTTCTAGAAGCTGATCCGTGGTCAGTATTGTGAAATATATATAATGTTAAGGAATGATTTTAATGGAGAAAACTGATCCGAGAGCAGCGCTCCCTTTCTTTCGATCCTATCAGTATCGACACATGCTCCACCGGACGTGATACCTTGCGGTGCTGCTGATCCAGTTTCTACTGGTCTGCCTGCGGATTTGGAACTCTGACCTGTTCACCTGACGTGCGACCTTGTCCAGAACCTGCTGTTTCGCCCCTCTCTCTCTCTCCTTCTCTCTCTCTCTCTCTCTACCACACCTGCTGTCTCGACCTCTGAATGCTCCGCTATGAAAAGCCAACTGACGTTTACTCCTGAGGTGTTGACGTGTTGCACCCTCTATAACCACAGTGATTATTATTTGACCCTGCTGGTCATCTATTAACATTTGAACATCTTGAAGAACGATCTGGCCTTATTGGCCTTATTGGCCATGTACTCTTATAATCTCCCCCGGCACAGCCAGAAGGGGACTGGCCACCCCTCAGAGCCTGGTTCCTCTCTAGGTTTCTTCCTAGGTCCCTGCCTTTCTAGGGAGTTTTTCCTAGCCACCGTGCTTTTAAAATTACAATAATGAGGCTACTGTCACGCCCTGGGGACTCTTAATTGTTGAGCCAGGGTGTGGATTTTCTATGTTTAGTTTTCATTGGTTTTTGTTCTAGATCGTTTAGTTTCTATGTTGGCCAGGGTGGTTCCCAATCAGAGACAGCTGTAGCTCGTTGTCTCTGATTGGGGACCATACTTAGGCAGCCTTTTGGCATGTTAGGTTGTGGGATCTTGTTCCGTTAAGGTTTTGTGTTAACCTAGGACTTCACGTTTCGTTTGTTGTTTTGTTCGTGTTAAGTACTGAATAAAGTATGTAAGTTTATCACGCTGCGCCTTACATTTACATTTACATTTACGTCATTTAGCAGACGCTCTTATCCAGAGCGACTTACATATTATTATTATTTTTATTTTTTTTATACTGGCCCCCTGTGGGAAACGAACCCACAACCCTGGCGTTGCAAACGCCATGCTCTATCAACTGAGCTACATCCCTGCCGGCCATTCCCTCCCCTACCCTGGACGACGCTGGGCCAATTGTGCGCCGCCCATGAGTCTCCCGGTCGCGGCCGGCTGCGACAGAGCCTGGATTCGAACCAGGATCTAGTGGAACAGTTTTGCACTGCGATGCAGTGCCTTAGACCACTGCGCCACTCAGGAGCTGCCTTGGTCCATCTCTTCCTGTAACAATCGTGACAGAAGATCCCACCACCAGAGGACCAAGCAGCGTGCCCAGGAGGAGAAGAGGGCGATGGCTCAGGTGGGCGAATGGTGGTCATGGGAGGAGATATTCGCGGGCAGAGGGCCATGGGCAAAGGTGAATGCCCAGGCAGGAGAGGAGACTGTGGAGGTGCGCTACAGAGAGGAGCAGCGGCAATGCAGAGGGTACCGGCCGAGGAGGAAGCCCGAGAGACTGCCCCCAAAAAAATGTTTTGGGGGGGGCTAAAAGGGTGGTTGGCGGAGCCACGTACTGTGCCGCGAGTGTTCCGGCACAGTCCTGTACGTCCTGTGCTAGCACCACGCACGTGTCGTGCTAAGGTGGGCATGCAGCCAGGACGGAGTGTGCCGGCTCAACGCTCGTGGCCTCCAGTACCCCTCCTCGGTCCCGTATATCCTGCGCCAGTGCCACGTGCTGTAGCGCCAGTACGAGTGCACAGCCCTATACGGGCTGTGCTGATGCCTCACACATATTGTGTGGAAGTAGGCATTCAGCCAGGACGGGTTGTGTCAGCTCTCTACTCCAGACCTCCAGTCCGCCTCCACAGTTTGGCCCGGCCCGTTCCGGCTCCCCGGACCAAGCCTATGGTGCGTGTTCCCAGTCCAGCCCGGCCCGTTCCGGCTCCCCGCACCAAGCCTGTGGTGCGCGTCGCCAGCCCGGTCCGGCCTGTTCCTGCTCCCAGCACCAAGCCAGTGGTGCGCGTCACCAGCCCGGTCCGGCCTGTTCCTGCTCCCCGCACCAAGCCAGTGTTGCGCGTCACCAGCCCGGTCCGGCCTGTTCCTGCTCCCCGCACCAAGCTAGTGGTGCGCGTCGCCAGCCCGGTCCGGCCTGTTCCTGCTCCCCGCACCAAGCCAGTGGTGCGCGTCGTCAGTCCGGCACGGTCCGTGCCTGTTCCACCGGTGC
The DNA here is from genome assembly GCF_964263955.1 of Coregonus lavaretus. Classification (NCBI taxonomy): domain Eukaryota; kingdom Metazoa; phylum Chordata; class Actinopteri; order Salmoniformes; family Salmonidae; genus Coregonus; species Coregonus lavaretus. The sequence goes on from NC_139989.1 coordinate 72,479,285, forward strand.
CTGGTCCGGCACCGGTCAGCTGCTCCACTCCGGAGCCAGAGCAATCCGCTCCACCGGTGTTCAGTCCAGCTCCGGCCAGCGGTGCCAGACCAGACCAGGGGCGCAACGGGGGGGTAGAGAGAGAGTGGTGGTCACGCCCGGAGCCGGATCCGCCTCCGAGGCAGAATGCCCACCCGGCCCCTACCCTGTTGTGTTGGTGTGGCGCGGTCGCAGTCCGCGCCTTTGGGGGGGGGGTACTGTCACGCCCTGGCTCTGGGGACTCTTAATTGTTGAGCCAGGGTGTGGATTTTCTATGTTTAGTTTTCATTGGTTTTTGTTCTAGATCGTTTAGTTTCTATGTTGGCCAGGGTGGTTCCCAATCAGAGACAGCTGTAGCTCGTTGTCTCTGATTGGGGACCATACTTAGGCAGCCTTTTGGCATGTTAGGTTGTGGGATCTTGTTCCGTTAAGGTTTTGTGTTAACCTAGGACTTCACGTTTCGTTTGTTGTTTTCTTCGTGTTAAGTACTGAATAAAGTATGTACGTTTATCACGCTGCGCCTTGGTCCATCTCTTCCTGTAACGATCGTGACAGCTATAAGGAGTACCAGTACTGAGTCAATGTGCAGGGGTACCAGGTAGTTGAGGTAGTTGAGGTAATATGTATATGTAGGTAGGGGTGAAAGTGACTAGGCAATCAGGATAGAGATTACATCTCCTCATCCAGGGAGTGCACACACACTCACTGACAGACACACTCACTGACACACACACACACACAGGGAGGGAATGTTGTGTTTGTTTAATATTGTTTTAGGACTATGATAATGGGAAAAAAGGATTAGCCTATGGATTATGAAAACAACAAAAATAAATTGTTAACATATAGACTAATATGTTATTAAATTGTGTTCTTACACTGGGACAGTCATGCCCTATGAGAAATGTACAACTGCGCATGTGCGAAAATAAAGCAAGAGCATTTCCCCCATTCTGGTTAAAACACCAACGATGAACATGTGTGTTTATTCCTCCGTTAAGTAAGTCGGTATTCCTGTCCTGAAGATGACAGCACCAACAGGTTATGGGCCCAGGAGGGAACATGGAAGCCGATGGAATAGATTATGTTTCGACGGAGATGAAAAAAAAACTACGAGTTATGGGAGACAAAGTTTTTGGGGCACTTGCGTTTGCTAGGGCTAAAGGCCACCATATTGAGCGTGGATGAAGATGAAGAAGACGGAGAGAAAAATGAAGAAGCCTACGCCGAATTGATACGGGTTTTAGATGATAAAAGTCTTTCCCTGATAATGAGAGAAGCAGCAGATGATGGGAGAAAAGCGTTGAAGATATTGAGGGAACATTATGCAGGTAAAGGGAAGCCATGTGTGATTAGCCTCTACACTGAGCTAACTTCTCTTCAGAAAGCCGCTGACGAAAGTATTACGGATTATATCATTCGTGCTGAGACGGCTATTACAGCACTGAGGAATGCTGAAGAGACTTTAAGTGACGGGCTGTTGATTGCAATGATTCTGAAAGGTTTGCCCGAATCATTTAAGCCGTTTGCCATCCACATAACGCAGAGTGACGAGCCGACAACTTATGGCAAGTTCAAAACCAAGTTGAGGAGCTATGAAAGCACCGAGAAGTTTAGCGCCATTTCCACTGACGACAACGTGATGAAGGCAAGTAACATTAAAGTTAGCTGGCCAAGAAGAAGAGCTAAAGGGACCGAGATAACCTGCTTCAACTGTGGCCAGAAAGGGCACAAGGCCCGGGAATGTACCGTTACTGGAGAGCACAGAGAACGGAGACAGTGGTGTAGTTTGCGAGAGCTCCACTCATACTGACGCAAATTGCAGACGAAAAAGAAGAGACAATGTGAAACAAGCAACAGATGCTGAAGGCCACACATTTGCATTCAGAATGAGTGACTGTCAGGTTCGTGGACTGAAACAAAAAGGGCTGATGGTTGATACAGGAGCAACGTCACATATAGTCACGGACATCGGGAAGTTTAAGGAGTTTGACGAGACTTTCAAACCAGAAAAAACATTCTGTGGAGCTGGCTGATGGAACAAGAACGAATGGTGTCGCGGAGAGGAGAGGTGCAGCGGAGGTTTACCTGAGAGACAACACGGGTCGTCGGGTGAAAACAACGCTGACGAAGGCGCTGTACGTGCCGTCGTTTCCACAGGACATTTTCTCTGTTAAAGCAGCGACAGCCAACGGAGCTTCAGTCAACTTTCGACAGGGGTGTAACAAGCTCATCCACAAGAACGGTACCACTTTTTACATCGAGGAGTACGATACACTTTACTATCTTAACACTGTAAGTGATGAAAATTATGATGGATGTCATGGGTGCTATGATATTCACACATGGCACAAAATTCTTGGCCACTTTAATTTTGAGGATGTGTCAAAGTTAGAAAATGTGACAGAGGGAATGAAAATCACAGGTAAGATTGACAAATCTACCCTCAACTGTGAAATCTGCACACAGGGAAAATTTGTTCAGAGCAGAAACAGAGAACCTGATGAAAAGGCAAAAGCAGCTTTTGTGCTTGTGCACACTGATTTGGCTGGCCCTATTGAGCCAGAGGCGAAAGATGGGTTCAGATATACTCTAGCATTTACGGATGATTATTCAGGGGCAGTTTTTGTGTATTTCCTAAAAAGCAAAGAGTGATACTGTAAAAGCTACTGAGAAGTTTATTGCTGATGTGGCCCCTTATGGGAAAATAAATGTCACGATCGTTATGAAAGACGGACCAAGGCGCAGCGTGAAATGCGTACATCTTTTAATGAGTACTATAACTTATACAACAAAAACAACAAAATGATACGTGAAGTCAAAAGGTTCACCAACACAAACCTATACAGACCAAGATCCCACAACTAACTGGTGAAAACAGGCTGCCTAAGTATTGTATCCCAATCAGAGACAACGAGCCACAGCTGCCTCTGATTGGGAACCAACCGGCCAACATAGAAAATACAACATAGAAGCTACACACCCTGGCTCAACATTTCAGAGTCCCCAGAGCCAGGGCGTGACAGTACCCCCCCCCCCAAAGGCGCGGACTGCGACCGCGCCACACAAACACAAGAGGGTAGGGGCCGGGTGGGCATTCCCCCTCGGAGACGGATCCGGCTCCGGGCGTGACCACCACTTACTCTCCACCTCCCCGTTGCGCTCCTGGTCTGGTCTGGCACCGCTTACTGGAGCTGGACCCGACAACGGTGGATCCAACCGTACAGGCTCCAGACTGGAGCCGCTGGCCGGAGCTGGACTGGACACCGGTGGAGCGGATTGCTCTGACTCCGAAGTGGATCCACTGACTGGAGTTGGACCGGACCCCGGTGAAGCGGATTGCTCTGGCTCCGGAGTGGAGCAGCTGACCGGTGCCTGAACAGGCACGGGCCGTGCCGGACTGGACACCCGCACCACTGGCTTGGTGCAGGGAGCAGGAACGGGCCGGACCGGGCTGACGATGCGCACCACTGGCTTGGTGCGGGGAGCAGGAACGGGCAGGAACGGGCCGGACCGGGCTGACGACGCGCACCACTGGCTTGGTGCGGGGAGCAGGAACAGGCCGGACCGGGCTGGCGACGCGCACCACTGGCTTGGTGCAAGGGGCAGGAACAGGCCGGACCGGGCTGGCAACGCGCACCACTGGCTTGGTGCGAGGGGCAGGAACAGGCCGGACCGGGCTGGCGACGCGCACCACTGGCTTGGTGCGAGGAGCAGGAACAGGCTGGACCGGGCTGGCGACGCGCACCACTGGCTTGGTGCGAGGGGCAGGAACAGGCCGGACCGGGCTGGCGACGCGCACCACTGGCTTGGTGCGGGGAGCAGGAACGGGCCGGACCGGGCTGGCGACGCGCACCACTGGCTTGGTGCGAGGGGCAGGAACAGGCCGGACCGGGCTGGCGACGCGCACCACTGGCTTGGTGCGAGGGGCAGGAACAGGCCGGACCGGGCTGGCGACGCGCACCACTGGCTTGGTGCGAGGGGCAGGAACAGGCCGGACCGGGCTGGCGACGCGCACCACAGGATTGGTGCGAGGGACAGGGACAGGCCGGACCGGGCTAGCGACGCGCACAACTGGCTTGGTGCGGGGAGCAGGAACAGGCCGGACTGGACTGTGGAGACGGACTGGAGGCCTGGAGCGAAGAGCTGACGCAACCCGTCCTGGCTGAATGCCTATCTCCACACACTCTGTGTGAGGCATCAGCACAGGACGTACAGGGCTGTGCACTCGTACTGGCACTACAGCACATGACACTGGCGCAGGATATCCGGGCCCGAGGAGGGGTACTGGAGGCCACGAGCGTTGAGCCGGCACACTCCGTCCTGGCTGCATGCCCACCTTAGCACGACACGTGCGTGGTGCTAGCACAGGACGTACATGACTGTGCCGGATCACTCGCGGCACAGTACGCAGCTCCGCCTAACTCGGAACCTGCCCAGTGTCATGCTGCCTAGCCTGAGTACGGGGAGTAGGAATGGGTCGGGCCGCACTGGGCTGACGCACCACTGACTTAGTGCGGGGATCAGGAACGGGCCGGAAGGACTGGTGACACACACCACTTGCTTGGTGCGAGGAGCGGGACTGGGTTTCCTCATAAACCTCCGCTCCCTCTGCTGCCTAACCAGCTCCTCTCGCCGTGCCTCTACACTTTCCTTCTCCCTTATAGCCTCCTGTAGCTCCTCCCTCTGACCGAATAACTCCTGCTCCCTCTGGACCAATAGCCCCCGTAACCTGGTGGCCTCCTCTCCTAGTCTGCAGATACGCCCTGTCGCTGCCTCCTGCTGCCTCGTCGTCCACGCCGTGTGCCCCCCCAAAAAATTTTATTGGGGTTGCCTCTCGCCTGTCCGACGACGGCACGGTTGGCGCCGTTTCTCCTCTCCTGCATTATTCGGTATTATCCCTCATCGCCCTCCGGTAGCGGACGGCCTCCTCCTCAGTGATTTTCCCCCAACCGAGGAGGACATCCACTAGCGTCACCTCCTGTTCCATACCCGGCGTTTGCTCCTGCACACGCTGCTTGGTCCTATTTTGGTGGGATCTTCTGTCACGATCGTTATGAAAGACGGACCAAGGCGCACTCACAAGTGTAAAATAAATGTTAAGTGAAAAATGTAAGATGAAAGATCTTGGGAGGCTTAGACATTTCCTAGGCATTGATTTTACACAAAGTGAAGGGAAAATAAAGATGAACCAAACAAGGTACATAACCAAGGTACTGGAAAGGTTTGGTATGTCAGACTGTAAAACAAGGTCAACACCATGTGAACAAAAACAAAACTTTGATGGTGATGGTGAACCTATTGATTCAAAAAGGTATCGTGAAGTGATAGGCAGCTTGATATATGTGATGACATGTACAAGACCGGATATCAGTTGGATTGTCAGCAAGCTGTCACAATACCTATCAGAACCAAAAGAGCAACACTGGATAACAGCTAAACATGTGTTGAGGTACTTGAAGGGGACAATTAATCAGGAGTTGTGTTACAAAAAGGGGGTGGAAAAACTCAACCTCGTAGCATATAGTGATGCTGATTGGGCAGCAGATCAAAGTGACAGACGAAGCATAACAGGTTATTGTTTTAGTTGAACTAAATGTGGACCTGTTATTTCATGGAGGTCTAAGAAGCAGCCAACAGTAGCTTTATCTACATGTGATGCAGAGTACATGGCACTGGCTGCTACTACACAAGAAAGTTTGTACCTTGTACAGTTATTGGGCCAGATGGATAGTGAGTGCCAATATGCACCAGTAACAATCTTTGATGATAACCAAGGTGCAATTGATCTGTCAAAGAACCCAGTATGTCGTCAGAGATGTAAACATGTCGACATCAGATATCATTTCATTCGATCTGCACTCAGTGATGGTAAAATAAGTATTGAATATTGTCCAACGGCAGACATGGTTGCAGATGCTTTGACTAAACTTGTAACGAAGGTCAAAAATGAAAAATTATTGGGTTATATGTTTGGAATGTAAACTGACATTTGTGAGATGTATAACTGTAAGCTAAATGTGTTGATAGTTAGGTTGAATACCACTTGTACAGTATAAGAGCAAGTGGGGATGTTAACATATAGACTAATATGTTATTAAATTGTGTTCTTACACTGGTACAATCATGCCCTATGAGAAATGTACAATAAATAAAGCAATGTGTTTATTACTCCGTTAAGTAAGCCGGTATTCCTGTCCTGAAGATGACAGCACCAACATAAATGGGAAAATGGGAGAGGAGAAATGACTAGAGACAGTGTTGTTTAACTCACTGACCATGACCCATGAGTTCTTCTTACCTTTGTTCACTAGAAAAGTCTCCCTCTCTAAAGTTTAGAGGTTGTTCCATAGACTTGTCACTCTTCATGGACACACAGCTGGGTACAGGGGAGGCTGGTCTCTCCTGCTTGATTGGGCTTCAACACAACAGAGACAAACATTACATCTCTCATCTACTCTGAGCTCGGATGGGGAAACAAGAGTTTCATTCCAAAACGCTATATATCCGTTTTCAGAAATGTTCGTATATTAGCTTTTACTGTTTAAAGAAATTATGAAAGAGATTGGTGTGATTTTTCAGTAGCTAATCATGGCATGGTTGTTCAATGACAGACATGTGATTATTTAAAATCTATCACTTGATGGTTTCATTTCAGAGAGACAAATAATCATGTTTTTTGCAAAATGCTATATATCTACCTCACTCTCAGAGAAATAAGTAGTACTGCTAGGTTTCACACAGTAATAATATATATATCTGCCTCACTCTCAGAGCAATAAGTAGTACTGCTAGGTTTTACACAGTAATAATATATCTGCCTCACTCTCAGAGAAATAAGTAGTACTGCTAGGTTTTATACTGTAATAATATATGTATGCCTCACTCTCAGAGAAATAAGTAGTACTGCTAGGTTTTACACAGTCAAACATTGGATAAAAGTAGAGACTCAGCTAGAAAAAGGTATATCATACACTACAGTTGAGAAACAATGGGAAAGTAATTCTGCTTTGAAAGATGATAAACTTGTAACCTCAATTTTGAGAAAATGGCCTTTGAATGTTTTGGTTCACCTACTGGAGAGCTCTTCTTTATCTACAGTGGTGTTACTTTGGCAGATAATGTCACCCATCTAAATAAATAGTATATATATATATAGTTAACTAAATGTATGGTGTTTTTGGTTTATGTCAGTTTCATTGTTTGTTATGCTATAAATTGTTATGTTATGGTTGTAAGTGGTCAAATGAACTAGAAAATGTCATATTTTGCAATTCTGAGTAATTAATACTTTAGTAAGGATATACACTTTATTCAGTACTACTGCAGTTACTAAATAATTCCAATAGATGGCAGCATAAGACCATGAATGACATTTTAGAAGGTTAGTTTAGTTTTCTCCCTGGATACACCACCACTCCCCCCTCACAGGAAAACTCCTGCACACGCTTTTTACTGTCCCTTTCCACACTGCTAACGCAAGAGGAACGACTGAAAAAGCATTTAACAGATTACTGTGAAATAATATAATGATGATTCATGTTTATTATTATCTGTTTTTATGCTCATGTTTTGAAATTATACTTCATTACTATAACGATTATCAATAAGCCTGAACATTAATTTAGTCACCTCTGGTCGAGAAAAACATATTTTCCTTGTACATTAATTGTCAGATTCATCAACCAGCAGCGAGCACTCTGCCTTCTAGCACAAGCGAGGGGCATGTTGAGGTACATTTGCTAACCGGGAGGGTTGCATGATGTAATTCATTGGCGGGCTGGAAGACGCACTCTTGTCTTATCTATTCCGAGGTTGTTTAATCGCAATATTAGATATTTTAAAATGCATGTATACTAGGGTTGAGGTTGGAGCATCTGACTAGTGATTATTTACCAGTGGTTCAACACCTGCTATAGTCACTAATTAATTGCTCTTCCAAAAGCATCACAGGCCTAATACGAGATATATAGCTAACTAAAGTAATGAGTCACCGCTTTAGAAAATCATGGGACATATAGTCTTTGGTTGCATGCTATTTTATGTCAATCATATTGCTGCTTGTAGCCTATAACTGATGTTTCATGGTCTTATGCTTCCATCTATTGGAAATATTTAGCAATTAAAAGTTATTAATTCACGTACAGACATTGGTGAGGCAGCTGAGAATAAAGTGTATTTTTCTAGTTAATTCCTTAGATCAGTCTCAAATCTGCCCCACCTATCCCACGCCAATTGCTAGACTTTCACATAGAGGTTACTAGGTCACCCAGTTCAAACCACATTTGAAAAATAAATCTAACGTTTCTTGTTTATCAAGTGTTCTGTCTTGCAATTCTACATATAATAAAATAACAATAAAAAGCAAAATGCGTAAACAGGTTTTGATTAACAAAATAATCAAAACGCTATTTAATACTATGATTGTATTTACTAACATAATATTATTACTAAAATAGTTTCTAAAAGTGTTCTACCTTACCCTACCCTAGAATTATGATTAGGGGTTAGGGGTTACTAGGTCACCCAGTTCAAAACACATTTGAAAAATAAAACTGATGTCTTGTTTATTACATTTACATCATTTAGCAGACACTCTTATCCAGAGCGACTTACAGTTAGTGAGTGCATACATTTTTGTATTCTTTTTTTAAATATTGGCCCCCCTTGGGAATCGAACCCACAACCCTGGCGTTGCAAATGCCATGCTCTACCAACTGAACTATATCCCTGCCGGCCGTTCCCTCCCCTACCCTGGACGACGCTGGGCCAATTGTGCGCCACCCCATGGGTCTCCTGGTCGCGGCCGGCTACGACACGACCACTTTACCTACTGTTCATTATTGCCTAATATAATGGAATGCATATTTTTTTAACCAATTCTGATGTTTGTTACAAGTGGAATTTTGACAAAATTACCGTTATACCAACACACTCTTCACACCCGTTTAACAACTCTAAATAGCTTTGGCATAGTAGGCATCAAGTCCCTTGTCAATAATGTTGCCTACAACGCTGTCTTCCATTGTAATGAGTCCGGTAACAAACATCAGAATTGGTTAAAAAAATATGCATTCCATTATATTAGGCAATAATGAAGAGTAGGCAAAGTGGTCGTGTCGTGAAAATTCTATCAAATGTCTTCCATTGTAATGAGTCCGGTCAGGGTGCTGCAGAACCCATGCAGTACCTCCACTGACCCCGGATTGAGAACTCCTGATTTAGCAGATGCTCTTATCCAGAGTGATTTACAGTAAGTGCATTCATCTTAAGATAGCTATTTATTTTGTAAATAAACGTAATAAATTCTTCATGAAATTGTCATCTCACCTCTTAGCTTTGGTGTCATATTCCCCAGAGAGACTCATTTTAGAGGCAGGGCCCCCCTCCTCTCTCTCCCCAGAGAGACTCATTTTAGAGGCAGGGCCCCCCTCCTCTCTCTCCCCAGAGAGACTCATTTTAGAGGCAGGGCCCCACTCCTCTCTCTCCCCAGAGAGACTCATTTTAGACCACTGACCCCTAAACAGAGATGCAGCATGTTGGTTGTGGTGAACACAGTGACAACACATTATAGAATGTCAATTGTTCTCTTTTACTTTACTTTCTTTTTACTTTTCTCTTTTTTACATTTTAAATTTGAAAATGAATTTTCCCACACAGCAGGAAATGTATTCAAGGTTTAAAAAGGCTTCTAAAGTTTATAATTTCCATTTAAAAATGTCTGACTTATTTTGCTATAATGATAAATGAATCAACCCCTACAAAAAATGTAAAAAAAAAAAAAAAAACAGGATCTCTAGAGCAGTGCCTTTGACCACTGCGCTACTCGGCAGACGCTGTGCGTAACTGGACAATATGCTTGGAGCCAAACCGTACGTGGACGCGGACAGTTCTGTACGTGGACACGGGCAGTTCCAGAACGCGGACATGAGCAGTGCAACACAATAAACTAAACCCAGTCTTTACAGTGGCTTACATTAGTAAATTGCATTTTTTTTTATTATGTAAAACAAACATTCAAAGTTTTTTTACAACAATATTTTGAGATCTGGGCCCATATCCACAAAGTGTCTCAGAGTAGAAAATTGGTCGTATAAGTGCTGAGAATAAAGACTTCTACTCTTATGGGTATAAATTAAAGCTATGCATGAAGCCTCTAGTCCCACCTAGTCGGTAGATATTTAGGACACCTCATGAGCTGTCCTAACCAGTTAAGAGTTAACAGCAGGTGTCTTGATAATACTATCTAAATCTAAACTAGATGCCCTCAATCTCACACAAATTATCAACGAACCTACCAGGTACAACCCTAAATCCGTAAACATGGGTACCCTCATAGATATCATCCTGACTAACTTACCCTCTAAATACACCTCCGCTGTCTTCAACCAGGATCTCAGCGATCACTGCCTTATTGCCTGCGTCCGTAACGGGTCCGCGGTCAAACGACCACCCCTCATCACTGTCAAACGCTCCCAAAAACACTTCAGCGAGCAGGCCTTCCTAATTGACCTGGCCCAGGTATCCTGGATGGATATAGATCTCATTCCGTCAGTAGAGGATGCCTGGTTGTTCTTTAAAAGTAATTTCCTCTCAATCTTAAATAGACATGCCCCATTCAAAAAATACAGAACTAAGAACAGATATAGCCCCTGGTTCTCCTCAGACTTGACTGCCCTTGACCAGCACAAAAACATCCTGTGGCGTACTGCATTAGCATCAAATAGCCCCCGCGATATGCAACTTTTCAGGGAAGTTAGGAACCAATATACACAAGCAGTTAGGAAAGCAAAGGCTAACTTTTTCAAACAGAAATTTGCATCCTGTAGCACTAACTCCAAAAAGTTTTGGGACACTGTAAAGTCCATGGAAAATAAGAGCACTTCCTCCCAGCTGCCCACTGCACTGAGGCTAGGAAACACTATCACCACCGATAAATCTACAATAATCGAGAATTTCAACAAGCATTTTGCTACGGCTGGCCATGCTTTCATTACATTACATATACATTTTAGTCATTTAGCAGACGCTCTTATCCAGAGCGACTTACAGTTAATGCATACATTATTTATTTTTTCATACCCCCTGTGGGAATTGAACCCACAACCCTGGCGTTGCAAACGCCATGCTCTATCAACTGAGCTACATCCCTGCCGGCCATTCCCTCCCCTACCCTGGACGACGCTGGGCCAATTGCGCGCCGCCCCATTGGTCTCCCGGTCGCGGCCGGCTATGACAGAGCCTGGATACGAACCAGGATCTCTAGTGGCACAGCTAGCACTGCGATGCAGTGCCTTAGACCACTGCGCCACTCGGGAGTCTACTCTTTGCGAGATACGAGACAGATCAGTGCAGGCGGAATCGTTACCTTGGGAATAAGGTATTTATCTAGTTGCTTCGTTCAGCCTTGTACAGTTGTCTTGGCAGACTTCTTCTAAACTGCCATAGCGCGAGGCCACCATAGTAGAAGACAAGTGAAGCAACGTCACAACATTAAAACAGGCAAGTGGTGTCCTCTAGTGGCCATACTGGTACTGCACCATACAATAAATACATGCCAAAACGGGAGTCATCTATATATATAGCACTTTTTTGTGTGTATGTATGTATATACAGTGGGGAAAAAAAGTATTTAGTCAGCCACCAACTGTGCAAGTTCCCCCACCCAAAAAGATGAGAGAGGCCTGCAATTCTCATCATAGGCATCATAGGCACTTTCCACCTGGCTACCACTACCCCGGCCACCAGCTCTGCACCCTCCGCTGCAACTTGCCCATCCCCCCCCCCGCTTCTCCTTCACACAAATCCAGACAGCTGATGTTCTAAAAGAGCTGCAAAATCTGGACCCCTACAAATCATCTGGGCTAGACAATCTGGACCCTTTCTTTCTAAAACTAGCCGCCGAAATTGTCGCAACCCCTATTACTAGCCTGTTCAACCTCTCTTTCGTAACGTCTGAGATCCCCAGAGATTGGAAAGCTGCCGCGGTCATCCCCCTCTTCAAAGGGGGTGACACTCTAGATCCAAACTGTTACAGACCCATATCCATCCTGCCCTGCCTTTCAAAAGTTTTTGAAAGCCAAATCAACAAACAGATAACCGACCATTTCGAATCCCACCGTACCTTCTCCGCTATGCAATCCGGTTTCCGAGCTGGTCATGGGTGCACTTCAGCCACGCTCAAGGTCCTAAACGATATTATAACCGCGATCGATAATAGACAGTACTGTGCAGCCGTTTTCATTGACCTGGCCAAGGCTTTCGACTCTGTCAACCACCGCATTCTTATTGGCAGACTAAATAGCCTTGGTTTCTCAAATGACTGCCTCGCCTGGTTCACCAACTACTTCTCAGATAGAGTTCAATGTGTCAAATCGGAGGGCCTGTTGTCTGGACCTATGGCAGTCTCTATGGGGGTGCCACAGGGTTCAATTCTTGGGCCGACTCTTTTCTCTGTGTATATCAATGACGTCGCTCTTGCTGCTGGTGACTCTCAGATCCACCTCTACGCAGACGACACCATTTTGTATACATCTGGCCCTTCATTGGACACTGTGTTAACAAACCTCCAAACGAGCTTCAATTCCATACAACACTCCTTCAGTAGCCTCCAACTGCTCTTAAACACTAGTAAAACTAAATGCATGCTCTTCAACCGTACGCTGCTTGCACCCGCCCACCCGACTAGAATCACTACTCTAGACGGGTCTGACCTAGAGTATGTGGACAACTACAAATATCTAGGTGTCTGGTTAGACTGTAAACTCTCCTTCCAGACTCACATTAAGAATCTCCAATCCAAAGTTAAATCTAGAATCGGTTTCCTATTTCGCAACAAAGCCTCCTTCACTCATGCTGCCAAACATGCCCTCGTAAAACTAACTATCCTACCGATCCTTGACTTCGGCGATGTCATTTAAAAAATAGCCTCCAACACTCTACTCAGCAAATTGGATGTAGTCTATCACAGTGCCATCCGTTTTGTCTCCAAAGCCCCATATAATACCCACCACTGTGACCTGTACGCTCTTGTTGGCTGGTCCTCACTACATATTCGTCGCCAAACCCACTGGCTCCAGGCCATCTATAAATCACTGCTAGGCAAATCCCCGCCTTATCTTAGCTCATTGGTCACCATAGCAACACCCACCCGTAGTCTGCGCTCCAGCGGGTATATCTCACTGGTCATCCCCAAAGCCAACACCTCCTTTGGCCGCAATTCCTTCCAGTTCTCTGCTGCCAATGACTGGAACAAATTGCAAAAATCTCTGAAGCTGGAGACACTTATCTCCCTCACTAACTTTAAGCATCAGTTGTCAGAGCACCTTACCGATCACTGCACCTGTACACAGCCCATCTGAAATTAGCCCGCCCAACTACCTCATCCCTATATTGTTATTTATTTTGCTCATTTGTACCCCAGTATCTCTATTTGCACACCATCTCTTGCATATCATTCCAGTGTTATTACTAAATTGTAATTATTTTGCACTATAGCCTATTTTATTGCCTTACCTCCATAACTTGCTAAATTTGCACACTGTATATTATATGTATTTCTGTTGTATTTTTGACTTTGTTTTGTTTTACCCCATATGTAACTCTTTGTTGTTGTTTTTATCGCACTGCTTTGCTTTATCTTGGCCAGGTCGCAGTTGTAAATGAGAATTTGTTCTCAACTGGTTTACCTGGTTAAATAAAGGTGAAAAAAATAAAAAATAATAATAATAATATAATAATGCAGTGAGTCAGTGGTTCCTGCACCACATGTAATTGCTTTGGAGTAGTTAAAATAATGTTTTTATATTTCTATATGATCAATCCATAAATAATATAGACCTACATGCAACAGTATGTCTTGTGCTTTTGGCAATGATTTATGTATAATCATTATGTATAAGTGATACCATTAATGTCTGCATAGCATTTTGTCTTAATTTTGGCATATTAACTCATGCTTATTTCTGAAGATTAACTCAGGTTTTCGCCCAGCGGCTAAGGAGTTGGAGCAGTGGCAGGAGTTGGACCTATGGCAGAAAGGTGGCTGGTTCGAATCACGGGCCGGGTGCTGGAGAAAACGGGCAGCCTTGATCTGACCACTGGAGGACTGCTGGGTTCACATCCTCAAAACATTCACCTTTCGTTGATCAGAACACTAGAGGTTCTTCTTCACTGAACCCAAAAATATATCTAACTTTTAGTGGTTCCATATATTAAAGAAGTGATAGAAGCCTTTTTGGTTCTATAAGGAACCTTATTTTCTAAGTGTATAATAAACACGTTTTTCTTTTGATTATTTAATTACCTACATCATGTTATTTCAAGTTATCCCTTTGGAGCGCAACATCACGTTGTTAAAAAAGAATCCTAAATTGGCCATGGCTATAAATTGGTCAATTGAAGGCATCTAGGGCGAAATATGTGTTCGATGAAAATGAACATTGTATGCAACGTTGTAGGCAACATTATTGACAAGGGACTTGATGCCTACTATGCCAAAGCTATTTAGAGTTGTTAAACGGGTGTGAAGAGTGTGTTGGTATAATGGTAATTTTGTCAAAATTCCACTTGTAACAAACATCAGAATTGGTTAAAAAAATATGCATTCCATTATATTAGGCAATAATGAAGAGTAGGTAAAGTGGTCGTGTCGTGAAAATTCTATCAAATGTCTTCCATTGCAACGAGTCCAGTCAGGGTGCTGCAGAACCCCTGCAGTACCTCCACTGACCCCGGATTGAGAACTCCTGATTTAGCAGATACTCTTATCCAGAGTGATTTACAGTAAGTGCATTCATTTTAAGATAGCTATTTATTTTGTAAATAAACGTAATAAATTCTTCATGAAATTGTCATCTCACCTCTTAGCTTTGGTGTCATATTCCCCAGAGAGACTCATTTTAGAGGCAGGGCCCCACTCCTCTCTCTCCCCAGAGAGACTCATTTTAGAGGCAGGGACCCCCTCCTCTCTCTCCCCAGAGAGACTCATTTTAGAGGCAGGGACCCCCTCCTCTCTCTCCCCAGAGAAACTCATTTTAGACCACTGACCCCTAAACAGAGATGCAGCATGTTGGTTGTGGTGAACACAGTGACAACTCATTATAGAATGTCAATTGTTCTCTTTTACTTTACATTCTTTTTACTTTTCTCTTTTTTACATTTTAAATTTGAAAATGAATTTTCCCACACAGCAGGAAATGTATTCAAGGTTTAAAAAGGCTTCTAAAGTTTATAATTTCCATTTCAAAATGTCTGACTTATTTTGCTATAATGAAAAATGAATCAACCCCTACAAAAAATGTCCATTAATTATAATCCACATAATAATTCACATTTCCTGTTGCTGCAGGATTATTTTCCTGCTGAGAGAAACTGGGTGAAATTAAGATATGGCATCTGTAAATGCATTCATCTTACGATAGCTAGGTGAGACAACCACATATCACAGTCATATATACAGGATATAAACATTTTATTCTAGCTGAACAATGGAAATGTAGTGTTTTGCAAACAACAACAAAAAAATGCATACACATTTAAAATCTATGAATTAAAAATCTGAGAAAAAATAATATTAGTAATAAATTATATTTAAAAAAACACAAATGTGATTTTTTTGGGAAATAGCGTTTTGGAAATAAACATAATAAATTCTTCATAAAATTGTCATCTCACCTCTTAGCTTTGGTGTCATGTTCCCCAGAGAGACTCATTTTAGAGGCAGGGCCCCCCTCCTCTCTCTCCCCAGAGAGACTCATTTTAGAGGCAGGGAACCCCTCCTCTCTCTCCCCAGAGAGACTCATTTTAGAGCACTGACCCCTAAACAGAGATGCAGCATGTTGGTTGTGATGAACACAGTGACAACTCATTATAGAATGTCAATTGTTCTCTTTTACTCATGATCTCTTAGAAATAAAACATTTACTAACAGACATATCCAAATAGTCGGGTGATTTAATTGTATCACAGGAACATTGTTACGTTCCTCAACAATAAATAAAACATTGTCTCTCAAACAGAAGAAGGAACTAACAAAGAGTCATTAACAACAACCAAAACGAAACAGGTGGTTTTAGGAGGGGTTCTGAAAGACACTCATGGGGGTGTCCACTAGTGATGGGAATCAGAGGCTTTCTGAACGTTTTGGGGCTTTCACCAAATTGTGCCGAAAATGCCATTGATAGATTTGAGTGCTAATAAACAACATTTAGTTAGAATGTGGAGTTCGCTTTTTGCCTCCAGGTTCACTATGTTTTCAAAAACGATGCATCTGTGGTATTATTTAGGATACTAAATACAGAAGATTATCAAAGGTTACACTAAATAAAACAAATGATTTAAACAACAATGGGAAATCCCAATCCCCGTCCCTACCTGCTGAGCTCCCATTCAGGGGCTACAAACTGGAAGTCGTCAAACTAAATGTATAAATAAGGTGTCCAGTAGAGGTCAGTGTTTGAAAGAGATTTTGCATCAACAAAAAAAAAAGCACTGGCACCAGGGAGAAATCAGTGAGATCTCTCGCATTTTGTGAGGCCGGTTGGACGTACTGCCAAATTCTCTAAAACGACGTTGGAGGCAGCTTATGGTAGAGAAATGAACATTCAATTCTCTGTCAACAGCTCTGGGGGACATTCCTGCAGTCAGCATGCCAATGGCACGCTCCCTCAAAACCTGAGACATCTGTGGCATTGTGTTGTGTGACAAAACTGCACATTTTCCAGTGGCCTTTTATTGTCCCCAGCACAAGGTGTACCTGTGTAATGATCATGCTGTTTAATCAGCTTCTTGATATTCCACCCCTGTCAGGTGGATGGATTATCTTGGCAACGGAGAAATGCTCACTAACAGGGATGTTAACAAATTTGTGCACAAAATTGGAGAGAAATAAGCTTTTTGTGCGAATGGAACATTTCTGGAATATTTTATTTCAACTCATAAAACATGAGACCAACACTTTACATGTTGCATTTATATTTTTGTTCAGTATAGATACAAACACAAAGCTTCCAGCAGAGGTCAGTGCTCTTCTGAGACCTGTCATGGAAGTGTGATATCCGAAGCTTCGACCGTCATCATCACGTAGTATTGTTACTTTGATACAAGCATTGATACGTTGTGTCGAATCAGTAGTGCTTTGAAAACTGCAACGGCGCATCAGACCTCCGGTATTAATCGACCAATCCCTAGTGTCCACTGAATGTTGACTAGCAACAAGAAAGTGGTACCTAAAAGACTCCCATCATGAGCGCCCATTGGAGTGGCTCCAGACGAGGACATCTGAAATAAAAACCCTCCAACTTACAATATGGAGTAAAAAAACAAGTGGAGCAAACCAAACCAAACCAAACCAGACCAAACCAGACCAGACCAAACCAGACCAGACCAAACCAGACCAAACCAGACCAAACCAAACCAAACCAGACCAAACCAGACCATACCAAACCAGACCAAACCAAACCAGAACAAACCAGACCAAACCAGACCAGACCAAACCAGACCAAAAAAGACCAAACCAGACCAGACCAAACCAGACCAAACCAGACCAGACCAAACCAGACCAAACCAAACCAGACCAAACCAGACCAAACCAGAATAGACCAAACCAGACCAAACCAAACCAGACCAAACCAGACCAAACCAGACCAGACCAAACCAGACCAAACCAGACCAGACCAAACCAGACCAAACCAAACCAGACCAAACCAGACCAAACCAGAATAGACCAAACCAGACCAAACCAAACCAGACCAGACCAAACCAAACCAAACCAAACCAAACCAGACCAAACCAAACCAAACCAGACCAAACCCTGGGAGATACAAGACAGAAAGACTTTGTTCATCAACTTAAAGAAGCAGAGCTACAAAGAGGTGCCAGTCTTCTAACATCTCTAAGGCCAATCAGAACACTGGACCAGCTGCTCTTCAATATCACATAACAGATGGAACCCTTCTGACTAAAGAGATGACAAGCAGAACACTGGACCAGCTGCTCTTCAATATCACATAACAGATGGAACCCCTTCTGACTAAAGAGATGACAAGCAGAACACTGGACCAGCTGCTCTTCAATATCACATAACAGATGGAACCCTTCTGACTAAAGAGATGACAAGCAGAACACTGGACCAGCTGCTCTTCAATATCACATAACAGATGGAACCCTTCTGACTAAAGAGATGACAAGCAGAACACTGGACCAGCTGCTCTTCAATATCACATAACAGATGGAACCCCTTCTGACTAAAGAGATGACAAGCAGAACACTGGACCAGCTGCTCTTCAATATCACATAACAGATGGAACCCTTCTGACTAAAGAGATGACAAGCAGAACACTGGACCAGCTGCTCTTCAATATCACATAACAGATGGAACCCTTCTGACTAAAGAGATGACAAGCAGAACACTGGACCAGCTGCTCTTCAATATCACATAACAGATGGAAACCTTCTGACTAAAGAGATGACAAGCCAGCACAGGCATAAGCATACTGTCTATTGAGGTGGCGCCAAGAGGTGCGGCCAACGTGCTAACGTCCAACCTCAAAATATAAATGGAAATACCAAAGCCTGTAACAACATGTAGTCGTGACTGATATCTTTCACCTCATCTTCCTGTTACTGTTTGTTAAGGTAGTTATAGACAGTGCAGCAACACAAGGCCACATTCCTCTCAGCCCTTCCACTCTCTCAGGCTAATGTGTATTTGTTAAAAGTTGACTATTTCTTTCAATCTGTTATTTTCTAAACGTATCTGAGAATGTAGACAGAAGGGCTAAAACGGGCATGATTGATCTGAGGGGAAATCATTGATACATTCAGAAAGTATTTTTGCAACAAGTAAGAGATTTATATTATGTAAAGTAGGCTAGGTTATAATATATAATAGTGGTTTGTTAGTGATATGCAGATTGAGGTCTATACCTCAGCTATAGCCTACATATCCTAGATGACCAGCCTAAACCGGTTCAAATCAGTTCACATAGGTTATCAGCAGCAGGATTGATCACCTACAAATCGGTTTTAAGTCCAAATAACAGGGCATGTAGCCTTGGCCAAATATTTTCAAAACATTTCCTAAAGAGACCATCTGGGCCCGGTTTCCCAAAAGCACCTGAAGGCTAAGTCAATCGTTAGAACCTTTGTAGGAGTATTGTTAAATCTCCAAGCTGTTTCCCAAAACCATTGTTTCTTTATTTTTTACTATTTTTTACATTGTAGAATAATAGTGAAGACATCAAAACTATGAAATAACACATATGGAATCATGTAGTAACCAAAAAAGTGTTAAATAAATCAAAATATATGTTATATTTGAGTTTCTTTAAATAGCCACACTTTGCCTTGATGACAGCTTTGCACACTCTCAACCAGCTTCACTTGGAATGCTTTGCCAACAGTCTTGAAGGAGTTCCCACATATGCTGAGCACTTGTTGGCTGCTTTTCCTTCACTCTGCGGTCCGACTCATCCCAAAACATCTCAATTCGGTTGAGGTCGGGTATTATGGAGGCCAGGTCATCTGATGCAGCACTCAATCACTCTCCTTCTTGGTAAAATAGCCCTTACACAGCCTGGAGGTGTGTTGGGTAATTGTCCTGCTGAAAAACCAATGATAGTCCCACTTAAACCAAACCAGATGGGATGGCGTATCGCTGCAGAATGCAGTGGAAGCCATGCTGGTTAAGTGTGCCTTGAATTCTAAATAAATCAGAAAGTGTCACCAGCAAAGCACCACCACACCATAACACCTCCTCCTCCATGCTTTACTGTGGGAAATACACATGCAGAGACCCACACCGCGTCTCACAAAGACACAGCGGTTGGAACCATAAATCTCAAATTTGGACTCCAGACCAAAGGACACATTTGCACCGTTCTAAAGTCCATTGCTCGTGTTTCTTGGCCCAAGCAAGTCTCTTCTTATTATTGGTGTCCTTTAGTAGTGGTTTCTTTGCAGCAATTCAACCATGAAGGCCTGATTCACACAGTCTCCTGTGAACAGTTGATGTTGAGATGTGTCTGTTACTTGAACTTTGTGAAGCATTTATTTGGGCTGCAATTTCTGAGGCTGGTAACTCTAATGAACGTATCCTCTGCAGCAGAGGTAACTCTGGGTCTTCCATTCCTGTGGCGGTCCTAATGAGAGCCAGTTTCATCATAGCGCTTGATGTTTTTTGCCACTGCATTTGAAGAAACTCTCAAAGTTCTTGAAATGTTCCGTATTGACTGACCTTCATGACTTAAAATAGTGATGGACTGTCATTTCTTTTTGCTTTTTTGAGCTGTTCTTGCTATAATATGGACTTGGTCTTTTACCAAATAGGGTTATCTTCTGTATACCCCCCTACCTTGTCACAACACAACTGATTGGCTCAAACGCATTCAGAAGGAAAGAAATTCCACAAATTAACTTTTAAGAAGGCACACCTGTTAATTGAAATGCATTCCAGGTGACTACCTCATGAAGCTGGTTGAGAGAATGCCAAGAGTGTGCAAAACTGTCATCAAGGCAAAGGGTGGCTATTTGAAGAATCTCAAATATAAAATATATTTTTGTTGAACACTTTTTTGGTTACTACATGATTCCATATGTGTTATTTTATAGTTTTAATTTCTTCACTATTATTCTACAATGTAAAAATTAGTAAAAATAAAGAATGAGTAGGTGTGTCCAAACGATGTCGGGAAGATTATGATATCAATAGTGTAGAAAACAGCGGGCAGGGTGGTAAACCCAAAGGCAAACACCCTACGCATCGCAGAAATGGGAATTGTAACCTGACTCACACTGTCCCCTACAAAAGTCCCGTGCTTCGACTACTCAGACCCCTCACATGTCCGGGCCATAAATTCTGATGGCCTCACAGACACCATACCACTTCTGACACCAATGTAGCGAACAGCGGGTCAGGGAAGCGAACCATCCTACGCATCGCGCCGTTGGCGCCAATTGGGTTACTTGGTTGGAATTGTGACGTGGCTCATATAGCGAGGATCACTACAATATAGTAGAACTATGATACAATTACATTTATCATATGAAAAGTTAAATGTAGAACTATAATATATGAATATATTGAATTTGACTTGCCCACATACAGTTAGCTCCATTTTGTATGATTAAACTGACACGTACCTGTCTCAGTAGAAGTCGACTGTTAGGTCTGAGGGTTTTACTTCCATTCACTGGACTAAAATTACACCAGACATTTAATTTCTCTACCACTTTATAATAATCCCTGGAAAGATTCTCACCTTGTAGCCTGAATTCAAAACATGTCAAGTCGTTGAGATATTTTCAGTTCTGCTGAGAGCACCTTCCTGATGACTAGCACTCTGTGTATTCTTATGGGTGAAGTCTGATCTGGAATGTGAAGCTAACTGAAATGTAGATAAGCTATAAAAAACAGTATATCTAGCTGGCATCATAGTCCACCCCTCAGGCTAAGTTCAGGTTTCAGCATGAGGCAGGCATCAACAGCCGAGTTGTGGGCTACTACCTGGGTCGTATTCATTAGTTTACTCCGCAGCCAACAGTTTTAAAATGTTGCATAAACAGTTTACTCCAAACGCTGTACAACGTGACCTAAACGATTTCTGTTGCCAAACGTTTTGCTACGGTGGGCAGTAATGAACACACAGTCTTTCCACAGTATTTATTTGTATCTCTTTCACACAACATACCTTCCTGAGTGAAAATAGTTAACAGTAGATTAGAAAGAGAAAATGTTGTTGCTTGTTGTGTTTTAAGCCTGTTTTGAGAAGACAAGTCTATAGACCTATGATACAGTACACTCTTAGAAAAAAGAGTTCCAAAAGGGTCCTCTGGCAGTCCCCATAGGAGAACGCTTTTGGGTTCCAGGTAGAACCCTTCTGGCTTCCATGTAGAACCCTCTGTGGAAAGGATTCTTCACGGAACCCAAAAGGGTTCTACCTAGGACCAAAAAGGGTTCTACAAAGGGTTCTCCTATGGGGACAGCCAAAGAACCCTTTTAGATTCTAGATACTGTAGGAGTGATCACCCTGGGGCACACAAATGGAAACAGAACTAATTCACATCCCGCATCTAATTTATATTTAAAACATGTTAAGGAGAGTAGGCCTATTATAACACTGTCCACAAAACATATCATCAACTATATTAATACACATAACAATATCATCAACTATATTAATACACATAACAATATCATCAACTATATGAATACACATAACAATATCATCAACTATATTAATACACATAACAATATCATCAACTATATTAATACACATAACAATATCATCAACTATATTAATACACATAACAATATCATCAACTATATTAATATCATAACAATATCATCAACTATATTAATATCATAACAATATCATCAACTATATTAATATCATAACAATATCATCAACTATATGAATACACATAACAATATCATCAACTATATTAATAAACATAACAATATCATCAACTATATTAATACACATAACAATATCATCAACTATATTAATACACATAACAATATCATCAACTATATTAATACACATAACAATATCATCAACTATATTAATACACATAACAATATCATCAACTATATTAATATCATAACAATATCATCAACTATATTAATACACATAACAATATCATCAACTATATGAATACACATAACAATATCATCAACTATATTAATACACATAACAATATCATCAACTATATTAATACACATAACAATATCATCAACTATATGAATACACATAACAATATCATCAACTATATTAATACACATAACAATATCATCAACTATATTAATATCATAACAATATCATCAACTATATTAATATCATAACAATATCATCAACTATATTAATATCATAACAATATCATCAACTATATGAATACACATAACAATATCATCAACTATATTAATACACATAACAATATCATCAACTATATTAATACACATAACAATATCATCAACTATATTAATACACATAACAATCGTTGTCTTACCTTCTGAACAGAAGCAGAGTC
Organism: Coregonus lavaretus; assembly: GCF_964263955.1. Taxonomy (NCBI): domain Eukaryota; kingdom Metazoa; phylum Chordata; class Actinopteri; order Salmoniformes; family Salmonidae; genus Coregonus; species Coregonus lavaretus. The sequence goes on from NC_139989.1 coordinate 72,502,331, forward strand.
CGGAATAATCATTTGGTCGTCGAAAGTTACTTTTGTTTGCTCAACTCATTTACATGTCAGGCTCTTTCTCTCTCTGTCTCTCTCTCTCTGTCTTTCTGTCTCTCTGTCTCTCTCTCTCTCTCTCTCTCTCTCTCTCTCTCTCTCTCTCTCTCTGTCTCTCTGTCTCTCTCTCTCTCTCTCTCTCTCTCTCTCTCTCTCTCTCTCTCTCTCTCTCTCTCTCTCTCTCTCCCCCCCCCTCTCTCTCTCTCTCTCTCTCTCTCTCTCTCTCTCTCTCTCTCTCTCTCTCTCTCTCTCTCTCTCTCTCTCTCTCCTCTCTCTCTCTCTCTCTCTCTCTCTCTCTCTCTCACACACACACACACACGCGCAGATACACACACAGCAAACCAATGGAACAAATAAACAATTAACTGAATAAAACAGACATGTACAGAAACATTTCCTTGACTCATAAGTTCCAAGAAATATTATTTTACAGTACTAACTAATTAATTTGAGTCATTAGAATGTATGTAAGAGACATGATTGTGTGAAATCTATGTCAATGTAGAGCAGCATAAAGTACAAGAACAGATGGATTGCAGTGATGAGTGACATACACCTACAGGGAACTGGCAAAATAAAGGAGACACTAACATAGTGTCTTAACAGGGCGTTTTGTCTCCAGGTAACTGCCAAAATAAAGGAGACACCAACATAGTGTCTTAAAAGGGCGTTTTGCCTCCATGAGCCACCAGAACAATGCTCCTTGGTGTAGATGTGTTGTCATACATTCTACAAGTGTCTGGAACTCTATTGGAGGGATGTGACATCATTCTTCCACGAGAAATTCCATCATTTGGTGTTTTGTTGATGGTGGTGGAAAACTCTGTCTCAGGCGCCGCTCCAGAATCGACCATAAGTGTTCAATGGGGTTGAGACCTGGTTACTGAGACGGCCATGGCATATCGTGAAACATCGGCAAGTTGAACAGTCTTCATAACTGAAGTTGAGCAGTCTTCATCACAGAAGCTCCTGCCAAACATGCCCCAACAATCACCAATCGTTAAGCTCTTCCCAAGCAGGGTCGCAGTCTCTCCTGGTTGCAGCTCCTCTCTCCCCAGGGGTAGCAGCTCCTCTCTCCCCAGGGGTAGCAGCTCCTCTCTCCCCAGGGGTAACAGCTCCTCTCTCCCCAGGGGTAGCAGCTCCTCTCTCCCCAGGGGTAACAGCTCCTCTCTCCCCAGGGGTATCAGCTCCTCTCTCCCCAGGGGTAACAGCTCCTCTCTCCCCAGGGGTAACAGCTCCTCTCTCCCCAGGGGTAACAGCTCCTCTCTCCCCAGGGGTAACAGCTCCTCTCTCCCCAGGGGTATCAGCTCCTCTCTCTCCAGGGGTAACAGCTCCTCTCTCCCCAGGGGTAGCAACTTCTCTCTCCCCAGGGGTAGCAGCTCCTCTCTCTCCAGGGGTAGAAGTTCCTCTCTCTCCAGGGGTAACAGCTCCTCTCTCCCCAGGGGTAGCAACTTCTCTCTCCCCAGGGGTAGCAGCTCCTCTCTCTCCAGGGGTAGAAGTTCCTCTCTCCCAGAGGTAGCAGTAGTGGTAGTCGGTGGTGGTGGTTGTAGCTGTGACTGGAGTGAGGCCTGTCCAGGGACTTTTCTAGGATTTGAAGACAAAGCCAGTATGGGGGTTCAGGGCATTTCAACAGATAAATGCATGAATTTGGTGCACTTTGAGATGAACATTGAGAGATTAGAACATTGAGAGATTAGATATTTCTCAGGTAATTTGCACCTTCTCACCTGCCACAGCAGACACTGTCAGTACTCAATTACAGTTGCTACTCTGGAACACTCTCTACTCTGGAACACTCTCTACTCTGGAACACTCTCTACTCTGGAACCCTCTCTACTCTGGAACACTGTCTACTCTGGAACACTCTCTACTCTGGAACACTCTCTACTCTGGAACACTCTCTACCCTGGAACACTCTCTACTCTGGAACCCTCTCTACCCTGGAACACTCTCTACTTTGGAACACTCTCTACTCTGGAACACTCTCTACTCTGGAACACTCTCTACCATGGAACACTCTCTCACTCTGGAACACTCTCTCACTCTGGAACACTCTCTACTCTGGAACACTCTCTACTCTGGAACACTCTCCACCATGGAACACTCTCTACTCTGGAACACTCTCTACTCTGGAACACTCTCTACTGTGGAACACACTCTACTCTGGAACACTCTCCACCATGGAACACTCTCTACTCTGGAACACTCTCTACTCTGGAACACTCTCTACTGTGGAACACACTCTACTCTGGAACACTCTCTACCATGGAACACTCTCTCACTCTGGAACGCTCTCTACTCTGGAACACTCTCTACTCTGGAACACTCTCTACTCTCACTCTGGAACACTGTCTACTCTGGAACACTGTCTACTCTGGAACACTCTCTACTCTGGAACACTCTCCACCATGGAACACTCTCTACTCTGGAACACTCTCTACTCTGGAACACTCTCTACTCTGGAACACTCTCTACTCTCACTCTGGAACACTGTCTACTCTGGAACACTGTCTACTCTGGAACACTCTCTACTCTGGAACACTCTCTACCCTGGTACTGTACTTCAGATGTAGCCTACATATCCTAGATGACCAGCCTAAACCTGTTCATATCAGTTCACATTGGCTATCAGTAGCAGGATTGATCACCTACAAATCGGTTTTAAGTCCAAATAACAGGGCATGTAGCCTAGGCCAAATATTTTCAAAACATTTCCTAAAGAGACCACCTGGGCCCGGTTTCCCAAAAGCACCTGAAGGCTAAGTTAATCGTTAGAACCTTTGTAGGAGTATTGTTAAATCTCCAAGCTGTTTCCCAAAACCATTGTTTCTTTATTTTTTACTATTTTCTACATTGTAGAATAATAGTGAAGACATCAAAACTATGAAATAACACATATGGAATCATGTAGTAACCAAAAAAGTGTTAAACAAATCAAACTATATGTTATATTTGGAACACTCTCTACTCTGGAACCCTCTCTACCCTGGAACACTCTCTACTCTGGAACACTCTCTACTCTGGAACACTCTCTACTCTGGAACACTCTCTACTCTGGAACACTCTCTACCATGGAACACTCTCTCACTCAGACACCAACATAGTGTCTTAACAGGGCGTTTTGCCTCCATGAGCCACCAGAACAATGCTCCTTGGTGTAGATGGGTTGTCATACATTCTACAAGTGTCTGGAACTCTATTGGAGGGATGTGACATCATTCTTCCACGAGAAATTCCATCATTTGGTGTTTTGTTGATGGTGGTGGAAAACTCTGTCTCAGGCGCCGCTCCAGAATCGACCATAAGTGTTCAACGGGTTGAGACCTGGTTACTGAGACGGCCATGGCATATCGTGAAACATCGGCAAGTTGAGCAGTCTTCATAACTGAAGTTGAGCAGTCTTCATCACAGAAGCTCCTGCCAAACATGCCCCAACAATCACCAATCGTTAAGCTCTTCCCAAGCAGGGTCGCAGTCTCTCCTGGTTGCAGCTCCTCTCTCCCCAGGGGTAGCAGCTCCTCTCTCCCCAGGGGTAACAGCTCCTCTCTCCCCAGGGGTAGTAGCTCCTCTCTCCCCAGGGGTAACAGCTCCTCTCTCCCCAGGGGTATCAGCTCCTCTCTCCCCAGGGGTAACAGCTCCTCTCTCCCCAGGGGTAACAGCTCCTCTCTCCCCAGGGGTAACAGCTCCTCTCTCCCCAGGGGTAGCAGCTCCTCTCTCTCCAGGGGTAGAAGTTCCTCTCTCCCAGAGGTAGCAGTAGTGGTAGTCGGTGGTGGTGGTTGTAGCTGTGACTGGAGTGAGGCCTGTCCAGGGACTTTTCTAGGATTTGAAGACAAAGCCAGTATGGGGGTTCAGGGCATTTCAACAGATAAATGCATGAATTTGGTGCACTTTGAGATGAACATTGAGAGATTAGAACATTGAGAGATTAGATATTTCTCAGGTAATTTGCACCTTCTCACCTGCCACAGCAGACACTGTCAGTACTCAATTACAGTTGCTACTCTGGAACACTCTCTACTCTGGAACACTCTCTACTCTGGAACACTCTCTACTCTGGAACCCTCTCTACCCTGGAACACTCTCTACTCTGGAACACTCTCTACTCTGGAACACTCTCTACTCTGGAACACTCTCTACCATGGAACACTCTCTCACTCTGGAACACTCTCTCACTCTGGAACACTCTCTACTCTGGAACACTCTCTACTCTGGAACACTCTCCACCATGGAACACTCTCTACTCTGGAACACTCTCTACTCTGGAACACTCTCTACTGTGGAACACACTCTACTCTGGAACACTCTCTACCATGGAACACTCTCTCACTCTGGAACGCTCTCTACTCTGGAACACTCTCTACTCTGGAACACTCTCTACTCTCACTCTGGAACACTGTCTACTCTGGAACACTGTCTACTCTGGAACACTCTCTACTCTGGAACACTCTCTACTCTGGAACACTCTCTACTCTGGAACACTCTCTACCCTGGAAAACTCTCTACCCTGGAACACTCTCTACTCTGGAACACTCGCTACTCTGGAACACTCTCTACTCTGGAACACTCTCTACTCTGGAACACTCTCTACTCTGGAACACTCTCTATTCTGGAACACTCTCTACTCTGGAACACTCTCTACTCTGGAACACTCTCTACTCTGGAACACTCTCTACTCTGGAACACTCTCTCACTCAGGAACACTGTCTACTCTGGAACACTGTCTACTCTGGAACACTCTCTACTCTGGAACACTCTCTACCATGGAACACTCTCTACTCTGGAACACTCTCTACTCTGGAACACTCTCTACTCTGGAACACTCTCTACCATGGAACACTCTCTCACTCTGGAACACTCTCTACTCTGGAACACTCTCTACCATGGAACACTCTCTACTCTGGAACACTCTCTACCATGGAACACTCTCTACTCTGGAACACTCTCTACCATGGAACACTCTCTCACTCTGGAACACTCTCTACTCTGGAACACTCTCTACCATGGAACACATACATCTACAGTGTAATGCCAAAAATCACTCAAGAACTTTAAAACATAGACTCTGACCTGTCCAATGAGCCAAACTGATTAAAGAATCTGACAGTACACAAACTCTCTCTCTCTCTCTCTCTCTCTCTCTCTCTCTCTCTCTCTCTCTCTCTCTCTCTCTCTCTCTCTCTCTCTCTCACACACACACCAACAACTAAAAAAATCACATCAAACAAAACAGTATCGTGCTTTTAAAACTCACATCACTGTGATAGATCCATTTGAAGAAAGATATTCAACAGGTTGAAACAGTGAAAAACATGGTTGTTGTGGATGTTGTATATTACAGTTTATGTATACACATAGGCTATATATGAGACCAAGCCCGAAAAAAAAAAAAAGAATGATAAAATAATGATTTTGCCATTATACAATACATAGCCTACTGCATATTACACACGGCAGAAAAACATTAAAAACTGAAAAAAGATTGAAGATGTCTTCGGTACATAATTGGTCTAGCCTTGACTCCACAATTAAACACATTCTAGTAATGTCCTTTGAGTGATGACTGTCTTATTATACATACTGGATGGACTGGTTACCTTATGTTACACTCCACACTTCCTATCCATGAGTCTGGGAGAGAACGTATAGGCCTAGGCCATGCTGTTGGTTCATTGATTGTGCAGGGCAGCTTACAGAGTTAGCCTTCCGGTTTACAGAATTAGATTTTAATATAGTCTAGTGTGGGGGATTTATTATTCTCATAATTGATGGGATGACTAACTTAGAAAGAATGCATTCTAGACTGGGCTGATGTAGGTTGTTTTACCTGGCAAGCTGTGATTGATGTGAAGAGCTGTTTTAGGGGGTAAGATAAGATAATAATTTGTGTCTCCAAATACTAGACTATACTGTTTCTTTGTGATCTGTGAACCATCCTTGGACGTAGGAATGGTGTCTAGGGGAGCTGGCTCTTCTCACCATGACAGGTTGTTATGATAAACGTATGCCTGGTAACAGAGATGCGCCAAGGGGCTGGGACTAGCCTGTGCGCCAACGGATTGGCTGAGTAAGTCTAAACCACGCTCAGCGTCTACTCTGATTGGCCAGCAGAGAGCAGGAACTGAGAACTGTCAAGAGTTTTTGAAGAACAATCTGAAACAATGGATTAGTTCTCTGAATGCCCTGCGAGGTATTTCAGGGAGCCCGTATATACGAACATCATATTTACCATTGAAGGTTTTGCATTAATTAAAATACTAGTCTATTTAGAAGACGTGTATTGACCTCTTTTGTTCCTAATACCAGATTTGAATTGATGCAACTTAACACTAGTAATAGGAAGAAAACAAATATGTTCATAATTAATAGGCAGACATTACCGTTAGCTACAGAATATCTCACCACCGTGCGTTTCCATCTCCTCCCCTCTATCCTTCATTCATTTTTCGAGCGCGCAGAGAGAAGGGCTGTCAACAGTTTAGTGAAATATGTTACTATTGATGATCCAAAACAGATCTCTCTCTCTCTCTCTCTCTCTCTCTCTTTCTCTCTTTCACACACACAACATTTAAAAAAAATCACATCAAACACTTATTATCAAAACAGCATTGTGCTTTTAAATCTCACATCACTGTGATTGATCCATTTGAAGAAAGAAGTTCAACAGGTTGTAACTGAGTGAAAAACATGGTTGTTGTGGATGTTGTATATTATGTATACACACAGGCTATATATGAGCCCAAACCCGAAAAAAACTAATGATAAAATAATGATTTTGCCATTATACAATAAATGGCCTACTGCATATTACACACGGCAGAAAAACATTAAAAACTGAAAAAAGATTGAAGATGTCTTCGGTCCATAATTGGTCTAGCCTTGACTCCACAATTAAACACATTCTAGTAATGTCCTTTGAGTGATGACTGTATTATTATACATACTGGATGGACTGGTTACCTTATGTTCCACTCCACACTTCCTGTCCATGAGTCTGGGAGAGAACGTATAGGCCCAGGCCATGCTGTTGGTTCATTGATTGTGCAGGGCAGCTTACAGAGTTAGCCTTCCGGTTTACAGAATAAGATTTGAATATAGTCTAGTAATAGGAAGAAAACAAATATGTTCATAATTGATAGGCAGACATATTACCGTTAGCTACAGAATATATCACCACCGTGCGTTTCCATCTCCTCCCCTCTATCCTTCATTCATTTTTCGAGCGCGCAGAGAGAAGGGCTGTCAACAGTTTAGTGAAATACGTTTCCTTGTGAAAACATGTTACTATTGATGATCCAAAACAGATTCCACCTGGTTTCCCAAATGAAGCACTGGGTAGCTGCAGGAACAGGGTTGGAGAGCCCATGGCATACAGAGTTTGGGCGGAATATCACCTGTCGCAGCAGCGAGAGGCTGCATGCTCCTCAAACAGTGGTGGGGTTTTGGAGTGAAATAACCAGAGTATACACAGCATATGATTGAAAAACTAAAAATGAACAGGCAGGAAAGCAGCCTCCATTCACTAGTCGAGCTGTTCCCCTGACCCTGTTCATGCCCATTTGATAATCGGACATTATAAATCGAAACCAATTGTAAAATATTAAGGCCAGGCACCACAGGCAAAACATTGTGATTTTGCTTCCATCTGTTAATGTTCCGATTTTGGGATATTTTGGAACTATAACTTCCATACTTTCATAAAATGTACAATTACATCGGCAATAATGTATATAAATACTTGATTTGTATCATTTTATCCCAACTCCGTCAACTACACCTAGCATAAATGTCGTTTTTGTTAGCATGTTTCATGTAGAACGATTAGTTACCGGAGTGTAACTCCAGTTCTATGAGTGGAGCGGAGCCCCATAGGGGAGCTCTGCTCCTATTGGTTTACCCACTGCCCTAAGGCAGTATCAGCCTGAGACAAAATTATGCACACACCTGCAGCCATTAGGAGTACAGGTGTCCCTATAAGAGGGGATGCCTCCCCTCAATCAGCCTCCCGAGATATTTATCTTCAGCGAGACTAGAGAGGGTCGGCAGGGCCTTAAGTCCTATGGGGCTCCGCTCCACTCATAGAACTGGAGTTACACTCCGGTAACTAATCGTTCTATATCGTGGAGCTCCGCCCCATAGGGGAGCTCTGCTCCTATTGGTTTAAGGCGGAGCGTAGCGCTCCAAAATGTACTCCCTGCCGAGCCAACACTTCCCATCAAAAATGAAAAGGTCAGGCCTAGCAATGGCTGCAACCAATTCCCGCAGTACTGCAACTAAAAACCCATACGGGCGTCACAATATACCGCGTCATCGGTTAAAGACCCGCCCCACCTAGTCCAATGGCAATGCCAATGACTAGTGGGCAGATCACCAGAATAGAAGCCATACTAATCTGTACTAGCAGATAGATGTGCCTCAATATCTTGTAAAAACACTACCGACCACTAATGGAATGACACCAAGTGTCACTCTACATTGTGTACACGGTAGACCGCCTCACTCACTCAATGGAACCCCAGAGATTAGTGGGCAGAAAACAGAACATGATTCATACTAATCTGAACAAGCAGATAGATGACCTCACATCCCATTACCTTGTTATGACAAGTCTAATAGCACGTAACCAAGTTACTACTATTATCACCCATCATTCCGCCACACTCCAGTGAATCACTGGTGGGCAGATCAATACATGCCCTCTACTGTACTGAACCTGTCAGTCAGGAGTCATGCCAAAAAACATGTCTTCCTATCCAAAGCGGACCTGATGGAAACCTGTGTCCACAGTCCTGCTTTTCCTCTCCTTCTAGCTCAAAATCTCCCTTCAGCTACACTGAGTACAGATCGAGCCAAAGAGTTAGAAGACATATCTAAAAAACATGTCTTCCTATCCAAAGCGGACCTGATGGAAACCTATGTCCACAGTCCTGCTTTTCCTCTCCTTCTAGCTCAAGATCTCCCTTCAGCCACGCTGAGTACAGATCGAGCCAAAGAGTTAGAAGACATATCTAAGAGATAGAAACTGATAAATGGAGACGGCGTCGACCATGACGCTGCTCTACAAATATCCTCTACCCCTGTTCCTCTGAAAAGGGCAGTAGAAGCTGCCACTCCACGAGTGGAGTGAGCTCTGATACCCTGAGGCAATTGTCGCCCCGCTGCCTCGTAAGCTGTCTCAATGCCTTCACAAAGCCAATGAGACAATCGCTGTTTTGAAAGTGGTCTACCTACTGCAGCCGCACCGTGACACACAAACAGCTGAGGCGATGACCTAATCGCTGCTGTGCGCTCAACGTAGCACGCCAAAGCGCGCACTGGGCACAAGCAATGAAGCTTTTCCTCACTCCTCTCCCTATGAGGAGGGGGAGAAAAAGCCCACAACTCCATGGTCTGTGACCTATATGAGCTCCTAATAACCTTCGGCACAAATGGCGGGTTAGGACGTAACACCGCTCTGCTCAGATCGCCATGAATGGCAAGGCAGTCGGGTCTCGTCGACAGAGCACACAAATCACTGACACGCTTAGCGGTAGTCAAAGCGAGCAACAGTGCCATCTTCATAGACAGCATCTTAAGGGGTATTTGATTCAATGGCTCGAACGGCGACTTACATAGCGCTTCGAGTACCAAAGCCAAATCCCACTGGGGCAGCGTGGCTCTAGGCATTGGCCTAAGCCGCCGTGTTCCCAATAAGAAACATTTCACTAGAGGGTGGCTGAACACATTCGTTCTGCCAAACCCCTCATGACCAGCTGAAATCGCCGCTCTAAACACTCTAATGGTGGCGGGCGATCTCTGCCTATCAAACATAAACTGCAGAAAAGAGAGCACACTCTCAACCTGACAGTTCATGGGGTCCACACCTTGTGTGTCACACCATCGTGAAAAAACGTTCCATCTGCTGGCATACATCCTAGAAGTGGAACTGGCTCATGCACCCTGTATGGTTCTGATCACTGCATCAGATAACCCACGGCGCCTCAACCTGTCCCTTTCAGGAACCAAGCCTTCAGTGGTTGGCCGATTATGGGCAACTGCCCTATCGAGCCTCCCGCCTGAGTCAACGCGTCCCGTCGATGTGGAATTGGCCAAGGTGGCGCAATCAACATCTGACTCATCTCCGCAAACCATGGAGCCCCTGGGCGATCGGGGGCTATCAATATTATTGACAGCCCTCCTGATCTCACCCTGGCTAGCAGTGGGAGAATGCAGGACAGCGGAGGGAATGCATACAGAAGAACATTCGGCCACGGGTGGTGCGCGAATGCGTCTCTGCCCAGTGGTGGTTTGTCCTGTTCCCTCAGAGAGAACCATAGGGGACATTGCGCGTTCACGCGTGACGCGAATAGATCCACCTCGGCTCTCCCGAACTGTTCCCAAATTTGGAGAACAATGTCCGGATGCAGACACCACTCGTCGTCTCGAGGACCCCCTCTTGACATGAGGTCTGCTCCTACGTTCAAGTAGCCCGGAATGTGTGCTGCTCTCAACGAGCGAAGGTGCTTGTGAGCCCACAGCCACAATTCCTCTGCCGCCCGGTGGAGAGCAGGAGACCTGACTCCTCCCTGGCGATTTATGTGAGCTACTGTGGTCCGGTTGTCTGACCAGACCAACACATTGCGACCCCGAAGGGTGGACGCGAAGTGGGTCAGAACCAGTCGAACCGTTTCCAACTCCAAGAGGTTTATGTGGCGGCTCGAATGAGGCCACACACCTCCTATCGCTTGAGTCTGACATGTCCCTCCCCATCCAGTCAGAGAGGCATCTGTGAATACTGGAATGTAGGATGACACCTTGCCTATCGGGACTCCGTGCGTGAGAACGCTCGGATTCATCCAATAGTCCAGGTCTGCTCTTAGCGAGAGAGGAACCACCACCAACCGATGACGTTGATGCAATGGGTCTAGTCTTAGTTGGGCGAACCATCGCTGCGTCCTGCGCATGTGCAGGAGTCCCAGCGGAACCACAGAGTGGGCTGACGACATGAGACCCAAGAGTGACCTGATCGACAGCGCCGTCACCGTGTGATTCGGACGACACTTCCTCAGGGCTAGCAACAAGGCTACCCTTCGGGGGTCCGAAATTCGAGCCCTCATCATTACAGTGTCTAGCTGTATCCCCAGGTAGACAATCTGATGACTGGGCCAGGGCGCGCTCTTTTTCCAATTCACAGCGAACCCCAGACGTGTGAGATGAATCACTGTCTGTGTCGTGTGAGTGAACGCCAGCTCTGCTGACGGGGCGAGAACCAGTAGGTCGTCTAGGTAGGCTAATATCCGTATTCCCTGATGACGCAACGGTTCCAATGCCGCCTCCACACACTTGGAAAACGTTCGAGGTGCCAGGGCGTACCCAAATGGCATCCTCGTGAATTCGTACGCCACCCCTTGAAAGGCGAACCGCAGAAACTTCCTGTGGTGCGATTGTATCGGCACATGAAAGTACGCGTCCTTTAGGTCTATGCTTGTACAAAAGTCCCCTTCCTGGACACATTCCAGTAGACGTTTTGTCGTCAGCATTCGGAAGGGCCGTTTTGTTACGCTCTCGTTGAGAATGCGTAAATCCAATATCGGCCTCACTCCCCCCGTCTTTTTGGGCACTAGGAAATAGGGCAAATATAGTCCCTTGTTCCTTTGCTCCCGGGAATTACTGTGACCGCCTTCTTCGCCAAAGGTTCCGTAATCTCTGACATCAGAGCAGCCACTTTTTCTGGCGTTTTCATCACCGTCTCCACCACTCCCCTGAACGGGGGTGGGGTTCGGTGGAATTGGAGGGCATAACCCTTCTGCAACGTCTGTTCTAGCCAGCGTGAGAGGGTACAGCTTCGTTGCCACTGCCAGCAATGCAGAGAAAGCGGGCGCGCACGAAGCTGTGGTGCACTCAGTAGGAAGGACCTGTATTCCTCTATGGCCCTTGCCGCCGCCATTCCCCAACACTGAGGTGGTGGAACAGCCCAAGGCGGGCCCCCCTCGAAAGGGAGAGGAAATATCAGCACGTTCTGAGAGAATCGGAGGCCCTAATACGTTGGTTACGTCTGTAACTCTAGTATTCCGGCCCTCCGTGAACGTAGCACGGGTTTGAACTGCACTGACTAAGGTGTCAATCTGAGACAGAGCGCCTTCCCCGGATAGCAATTGCGTCATCATGCCATTGTCTGGCCGAGACTGTTGCCTGTCATGAGAACCATTCACTACAGTACTCCTAAGAGTCTGCAAAGTGCGGTCTCTAACTGGTACCACAAGGTGGCGCCATGATACCTATTTTTCACTAGCCCCATGAGTCTACTCAACTGCACACTCCTGGTGTGGTGAGCTGTACTCAGTGTAGTGGGTATCATTGCGTTCTGTGTTAAACGGGGGCACCGATACATTGGTTACGCCTGTAACTCTAGTATTCCGGCCCTCCTTGAACGCAGTATGAGTCTGTACAACACTGACTGAGGCATTAGCCTGAGACAGAGCGACATCCCCAAATGCTGATCGCGTCATCATGTCATATTCTGACCGAGACTGCAATCTGTCATGAGAGACTCTCTCTACAGAGCTCCTAAGAGTCTGTGACCCGAGGTCTCTCCTTGGTAACCTAGGGCTGTGCCCTGATACCTTCCTCACATTCGCCTCCTGTGTTTTCTCAGCTTCACACCTCCGGTGGGCTAACGTGTTCTGTGGTAAGTGGGGGCGCCAATACGTTGGTTACTTCCGTAACTCTAGTATTCCGGCCCTCCGTGAACGCAGCACGGGTCTGAACTGCGCTGACTGAGGCATTAGCCTGAGACAAGGCGTCATTCCCAGCTAGTGGCTGCGTCTTCATGTCATATTCAGACTGAGACTGCTGCCGGCTATGTGAAACCTTCACTACAGTGCTCCTAGAAGCCTGTAGTGTAATGTCTTTATGAGGTGAGCTAAGGCTACGCCTTGCTACCCTTTTCTCCTTCCTCTCCTGTGTGTGTTCAACTACGCACCTCTGGTGGGTTGAGCTACACTCAGAATGGTGGGAGAAAATCATGGGGCGTGAAGTACTCTGAACGTTCTCAAGTGTGAGTCAGTGGGAGCCAACTCTTTATTGTGAACCCGAAAACAAACATTTCCCTCCATGCCCCGAACCAAGGGGTGGGGGGGAACAGTGGGCTCTGTCGCGTCCAGCGCCGAGCCATCTCCCGTTCTCTCCCCCTCATCCCGTCATTGACGTCGCCTCTTCTGGTTGCCCTTGGGGTGCTGCCAGGGCGATATCATCACGACCTCCCTCGCCGGCGTAATCGTCGCAACCACAGGTGCTGCTGGGGGGGCGGAGCCCTCTCGCCTGCTGCTGGTGGTCGACGTCTGTCGCCTGGCACGCAGCCTCCCTGTAGACCTACTGGGGGCGTTGGAGGTTGACGGTTTAGGTAGCGTGTGGCTGGACCTCCCTGCCAGTGGCAGGTGTCTAGCCAGCTGCTTCTTTTCCTCGTCCATCTTGGCGAAACGCTCCGTCGCCTCTTTGACGGCGACTCCGAAGAGCCCGTCGTCAGAGAGGGGGGTGTTTAGCAGCGAGGCTCTGTCAGTCTCCTTCATGGCTGTCAATGACAGCCAGAGGTGACGTTCAATAACCACAGAGGTGGCCATTGACCTACCTGCGCATATTGCGGACGCCTGTGTCAGGTGTAGAATGGCGCCAGAAATCCTGGACGCCTCTTCTACCTCCTCACTCATCATCTCTGACCTTCCCGTTGTTAGACGGGATAGGGAGGCCGTGAGGAGAGCAATGTTGTTTGCCGCTGACACAGCCTGGGCTCCCAACGTGAAGGACTTGTCAGCCAGCTGTGCTGTGAGCCTGTCCTTCGGTGTTGGCAGAATGGCTTTCTTGGAGGCCGCCCAGAGACTCGAACCCGGCACTAGATACGCCGCCATGGCGCTCTCGAGCCTAGGGATTCCCTTGGCAGCCCACTCACGTCAAGCCACTCTAGTGAATGGGCAGTACATCCTGGCCGGCGAACGCGCCGCCAGTGGTGCTTCCCATGAGCCCTCGACATATTTACCGAGAGAAGGCATAGCAGGAGTCAGTGGCTCAGCCGCTTTCCTCGGCCGAGAGTAAGGACCGCCTTCCATCATATCCACCTCCGCAGGGGGAGGGATAGGGGGCAGTGCTATCTCGAGTCACTTAGCGGCCCGCTCAATGAGTCCAGGAAAATCCGAACTCAGAGAGGCCGCTGCGAAGGACAGGGCTACTGACGTGTCAGAGCCCGTGTCGTCTTCGCCCAAGGAGCCATAGAGACCTCTCGCTTCCCAGAGGGAAGGGGGTCTTAAAGGTCTGAGTAAGAGTGTCGGATTGTTCCATTGGAACATCCAACTCCTCGTCTCTCTCCTTGTCATCCTCGGAGTCCGCGCTGTCCGACGACGCCTCTGAAGCAGAGGCTAGTATAGACAGTACATCCTCCAAGGGAATATCCTCACTAAAAAACGCCCAACGCTGCTTCCTCTCCTTCATAGGAAGGAGGGCGCAGGAGGCGCAGTTAGGGGGAACGCCGGTTCCGTCCTTGGCATGCTGCGCACCCAAGCACACGAAACACAAGTCATGGGGGTGAAAAGCTCTGAAAATAGCTTTTGGGGGTGGAAAATCTCCAGGGGTGCTCATTTTAGAAGGCATATCTCTTCTTGAGTCTTCTTTTCGTCTTCTTGGCTTCTTCTCTAGTCCAGTCGCTGAAGATAAAGGGAGGCTGATTGAGGGGAGGCATCCCCTCTTATAGGGACACCTGTACTCCTATTGGCTGCAGGTGTGTGCATAATTTTGTCTCAGGCTGATGCTGCCTTAGGGCAGAGGGTAAACCACTAGGAGCAGAGCTCCCCTATGGGGCGGAGCTCCACGATATAGAACTAAAAACGAACAGGCAGGAAAGCAGCCTCCATTCACTAGTCGAGCTGTTCCCCTGACCCTGTTCATGCCCATTTGATAATCGGACATTATAAATCGAAACCAATTGTAAAATATTAAGGCCAGGCACCACAGGCAAAAATTGCATGTTTCATGTAGAACTTCAACCGCTATTTTTCAAACTCTCCATGTTGAATCATATATAATTCAACCTCTATTTTTCAAACTCTCCATGTTGAATCATATACAGTGGGGGAAAAAAGTATTTAGTCAGCCACCAATTGTGCAAGTTCTCCCACTTAAAAAGATGAGAGAGGCCTGTAATTTTCATCATAGGTACACGTCAACTATGACAGACAAAATGAGAAAAAAAATCCAGAAAATCACATTGTAGGATTTTTAATGAATTTATTTGCAAATTATGGTGGAAAATAAGTATTTGGTCAATAACAAAAGTTTCTCAATACTTTGTTATATACCCTTTGTTGGCAATGACACAGGTCAAATGTTTTCTGTAAGTCTTCACAAGGTTTTCACACACTGTTGCTGGTATTTTGGCCCATTCCTCCATGCAGATCTCCTCTAGAGCAGTGATGTTTTGAGGCTGTCGCTGGGCAACACAGACTTTCAACTCCCTCCAAAGATTTTCTATGGGGTTGAGATCTGGAGACTGGCTAGGCCACACCAGGACCTTGAAATGCTTCTTACGAAGCCACTCCTTCGTTGCCCGGGCGATGTGTTTGGGATCATTGTCATGCTGAAAGACCCAGCCACGTTTCATCTTCAATGTCCTTGCTGATGGAAGGAGGTTTTCACTCAAAATCTCACGATACATGGCCCCATTCATTCTTTCCTTTACACGGATCAGTCGTCCTGGTCCCTTTGCAGAAAAACAGCCCCAAAGCATGATGTTTCCACCCCAATGCTTCACAGTAGGTATGGTGTTCTTTGGATGCAACTCAGCATTCTTTGTCCTCCAAACACGACGAGTTGAGTCTTTATCAAAAAGTTCTATTTTGGTTTCATCTGACCATATGACATTCTCCCAATCCTCTTCTGGATCATCCAAATGCACTCTAGCAATCTTCAGACGGGCCTGGACATGTACTGGCTTAAGCAGGGGGACACGTCTGGCACTGCAGGATTTGAGTCCCTGGCGGCGTAGTGTGTTACTGATGGTAGGCTTTGTTACTTTGGTCCCAGTTCTCTGCAGGTCATTCACTAGGTCCCCCCGTGTGGTTCTGGGATTTTTGCTCACCGTTCTTGTGATCATTTTGACCCCACGGGGTGAGATCTTGCGTGGAGCCCCAGATCGAGGGAGATTATCAGTGGTCTTGTATGTCTTCCATTTCCTAATAATTGCTCCCACAGTTGATTTCTTCAAACCAAGCTGCTTACCTATTGCAGATTCAGTCTTCCCAGCCTGGTGCAGGTCTACAATTTTGTTTCTGGTGTCCTTTGACAGCTCTTTGGTCTTGGCCATAGTGGAGTTTGGAGTGTGACTGTTTGAGGTTGTGGACAGGTGTCTTTTATACTGATAACAAGTTCAAACAGGTGCCATTAATACAGGTAATGAGTGGAGGACAGAGGAGTCTCTTAAAGAAGAAGTTACAGGTCTGTGAGAGCCAGAAATCTTGCTTGTTTGTAGGTGACCAAATACTTATTTTCCACCATAATTTGCAAATAAATTCATTAAAAATCCTACAATGTGATTTTCTGGATTTTTTTCCTCAATTTGTCTGTCATAGTTGACGTGTACCTATGATGAAAATTACAGGCCTCTCTCATCTTTTTAAGTGGGAGAACTTGCACAATTGGTGGTTGACTAAATACTTTTTTTCCCCACTGTAATTCAACCGCTATTTTTCAAACTCTCCATGTTGAATCATATATAATTCAACCGCTATTTTTCCATCTCTCCATGTTGAATCATATATAATTCAACCGCTATTTTTCAAACTCTCCATGTTGAATCATATATAATTCAACCGCTATTTTTCAAACTCTCCATGTTGAATCATATATAATTCAACCGCTATTTTTCAAACTCTCCATGTTGAATCATATATAATTCAACAGCTATTTTTCAATCTCTCCATGTTGAATCATATATAATTCAACCGCTATTTTTCAAACTCTCCATGTTGAATCATATATAATTCAACAGCTATTTTTCAAACTCTCCATGTTGAATCATATATAATTCAACCGCTATTTTTCAAACTCTCCATGTTGAATCATATATAATCCAACAGCTATTCTTCAAACTCTCCATGTTGAATCATATATAATTTAACAGCTTGTTTTCCGGAGCAGATCGTTACTAGTCCATACATGGCTATATCCTTTGTAACGTAGTGCTGAAAGAGGAGGCGTTTACTGACATCCGATTGGTTACTGACATTTTAATGGCACTTTCCGGCAACCTGATTGGTTACTGGCATTTAATGGCACTTTCCGGCAACCTGATTGGTTAAAAGGCCTCACGTGCCACACAGCGCTTCCTCGTTTGAAAATATCTCCCGCGAGGAATCCACGTAAAGAGAGACAAAATGAGAAAATCTCGAAGAATTTACCTACAGTATGTGAATAAAAAATAGGCGATCTCAGTTAGCCAATGCGAGAAAAGCAGTGAATGAAAGAAAACATGAGCCTGATCAGCCGATCCAGGCAGTGGCAGTACAGGTAGAGGAGGAAAAGGAGGAGGCCGGCAGCAGCGCGTCGAGACGCACATTAGTTGAGATGAAGATGACAGCTAGCAGCGATCAACCAGACAGCAGACAGAGGCTTTTATTCCACATGTCACAAAGAAACCAACTTGTACATTATTTGATTTGCCCTAAGTGTCTAAACACTGGACTGAAAATCACCATAGACCCCCACCAACCAGGGATTCTGTAATTCTGTCATGATAGAATGTGCACACTGTGAAGGTGCACATCCAGAACAGCGCCGGAGAAGATGGCTGCCGTTTTACAGCCCTCTAACCAACCCTCTAACCAATTGTACTATTATGTGTGTTTTTCCGCGTTATTTGTAATTTATTTTGTACATAATGTTTCTGCCATCGTCTCTTATAACCAAAAAGAGCTTCTGGATATCAGGACAGCGATTACTCACCTCGCATTGGACGAAGATTTTTTCTTCAACGAGGCGGCCGCGAAGGATATCATACAGACACCCGACAAGGCCCAAATCCCCGTCATTCGCGTGAGGAAGAGACGGAGATATCGCGGACGCAGATCCGGGTGCCTTGTAAGGATCCGACGGCGAGCGAGTAAACTGCCTCTTCCATCAATCATATTAGCCAACGTTCAAGCTTTTGAGAATAAAATGGACGATTTAAGATTACGGTTATCCTACCAACGGGACATTAAAAACTGTAATATCTTATGTTTCACGGAGTCGTGGCTGAACGACAACAATGATAACATTCAGCTAGCAGGCTATACGCTACATCGGCAGGATAGAACGGCTGACTCTGGTAAGACAAGGGGTGGCGGTCTGTGTATATTTGTAAACAACAGCTGGTGCACAAAATCAAGGTTCATCCACCTCTGGCCTGCTGGCTCCCCTTCCTCTGCGGAAGCATAGCTCCCGCTCAGCCCAGTCAAAACTGTTCGCTGCTCTGGCACCCCAATGGTGGAACAAGCTCCCTCACGACGCCAGGACAGCGGAGTCACTCACCACCTTCCGGAGACATTTGAAACCCCACCTCTTTAAGGAATACCTGGGATAGGATTAAGTAATTAATTAATGCAGGGAAACTTAAATCCGTTCTACCTAATTTCTACCAGCATGTTAAATGTGCAACCAGAGGGAAAAAAAACTCTAGACCACCTTTACTCCACACACAGAGACGCATACAAAGCTCTCCCTCGCCCTCCATTTGGCAAATCTGACCATAACTCTATCCTCCTGATTCCTGCTTATTAGCAAAAACTGAAGCAGGAAGCACCAGTGATTCGGTTAATAAAAAAGTGGTCAGATGACGCAGATGCTAAACTACAGGACTATTTTGCTAGCACAGACTGGAACATGTTCCGGGATTCTTCAGACAGCATTGAGGAGTACACCACATCAGTCACTGGCTTCATCAATAAGTGCATCGATGATGTCGTCCCCACAGTGACCGTACGTACATACCCCAACCAGAAGCCATGGATTACAGGAAACATCCGCACTGAGCTAAAGGGTAGAGCTGCCGCTTTCAAGGAACGGGACTCTAACCCGGACGCTTATAAGAAATCCCGCTATGACCTCCGACGAACCATCAAACAGGCAAAGAGTCAATACAGGTCTAAGATTGAATCATACTACACTGGCTCTGACGCTCGTCGGATGTGGCAGGGCTTGAAAACTATTACAGACTACAAAGGGAAGCACAGCCGCGAGCTGCCCAGTGACACAAGCCTACCAGACGAGCTAAACCACTTCTATGCTCGCTTCGAGGCAAGCAACACTGAAGCATGCATGAGAGCACCAGCTGTTCCGGATGACTATGTGATCACGCTCTCCGTAGCCGATGTGAGTAAGACTTTTAAGCAGGTCAACATTCACAAGGCCGCAGGGCCAGACGGATTACCAGGACGTGTACTCCGAGCATGTGCTGACCAACTGGCAAGTGTCTTCACTGACATTTTCAACATGTCCCTGACTGAGTCTGTAATACCAACATGTTTCAAGCAGACCACCATAGTCCCCGTGCCCAAGAACTCTAAGATAACCTGCCTAAATGACTACCGACCCGTAGCACTGACGTCTGTAGCCATGAAGTGCTTTGAAAGACTGGTCATGGCTCACATCAACAGCATAATCCCAGAAACCCTAGACCCACTCCAATTTGCATACCGCCCCAACAGATCCACAGATGATGCAATCTCTATCGCACTCCACACTGCCCTTTCCCACCTGGACAAGAGGAACACCTACGTGAGAATGCTATTCATTGACTACAGCTCAGCATTCAACACCATAGTGCCCTCTAAGCTCATCACTAAGCTAAGGATCCTGGGACTAAACACCTCCCTCTGCAACTGGATCCTGGACTTCCTGACGGGCCGCCCCCAGGTGGTAAGGGTAGGTAACAACACATCTGCCACACTGATCCTCAACACGGGGGCCCCTCAGGGGTGCGTGCTCAGTCCCCTCCTGTACTCTCTGTTCACCCATGACTGCATGGCCAGGCACGACTCCAACACCATCATTAAGTTTGCGACGACACAACAGTGGTAGGCCTGATCACCGACAACGATGAGACAGCCTATAGGGAGGAGGTCAGAGATCTGGCCGTGTGGTGCCAGGACAACAACCTCTCCCTCAACGTGACCAAGACAAAGGAGATGATTGTGGACTACAAGAAAAAAAAGAGGACTGAGCACGCCCCCATTCTCATCGACGGGGCTGTAGTGGAACAGGTTGAGAGCTTCAAGTTCCTTGGTGTCCACATCACCAACGAACTATCATGGTCCAAACACACCAAGACAGTCGTGAAGAGGGCACGACAAAGCCTATTCCCCCTCAGGAGACTAAAAAGATTTGGCATGGGTCCTCAGATCCTCAAAAAATTCTACAGCTGCACCATCGAGAGCATCCTGACTGGTTGCATCACCGCCTGGTATGGCAACTGCTTGGCCTCCGACCGCAAGGCACTACAGAGGGTAGTGCGTACGGCCCAGTACATCACTGGGGCAAAGCTTCCTGCCATCCTCTATACCAGGCGGTGTCAGAGGAAGGCCCTCAAAATTGTCAAAGACTCCAGCCACCCTAGTCATAGACTGTTCTCTCTGCTACCGCACGGCAAGCGGTACCGGAGTGCCAAGTCTAGGTCCAAAATACTTCTCAACAGCTTCTACCCCCAAGCCATAAGACTCCTGAACAGCTAATCATGGCTACCCGAACAGCTAATCATGGCTACCCGGACTATTTGCACTGCCCCCCCACCCCATCCTTTTTACGCTGCTGCTACTCTGTTAAGTATTTATGCATAGTCACTTTAACTCTACCCACATGTACATATTACCTCAACTACCTCAACTAGCCGGTGCCCCCGCACATTGACTCTGCAACGGTACCCCCCTGTATATATAGCCTCCCTACTGTCACTTTATTTTACTTCTGCTCTTTTTTTCTCAACACTTTTTTTGTTGTTGTTTTATTCTTACTTTTTTTGTTTAAAATAAATGCACTGTTGGTTAAGGGCTGTAAGTAAGCATTTCACTGTAATGTCTGCACCTGTTGTATTCGGCGCAATTGACCAATACAATTTGATTTGATTTGATTTGATTTGATCGTGATGCATTTAGGAGGAGTGTTTACACTTCCTCCAGGCTGAAGGAGTGCTCCAGGGGGAGATGTGGCATTTTATATAAATGTGAGGATGGTTCTTCTAGCACACAAACTTGGACTTGGTTATGCAGCTCTAAAGAAAACAAACAAAGTCCTAGGGATTCCTTCCTTGAGTCACAGCTCATATCAGAGACAGGACAGGAGAGTGACAGGTCAATAAAAAGGGAGAGTAGTCCATTATTGTCAGGTGACTTGCTGTGTATAAATACTATTTAGTAGACAACTGTGATTACTGAGAAATTAGCTTTACATAAAGTAAATGCATGCTGATATGCTAATATGTACATAGGGTAACATGCTGATATTTAGTCCTGCAGTTATGACTGTAATGTCGACAGATATCAAAATAAGTACTTTTTCCACCCACTTTAGTAGCAGAGATTCAGAGAGGGCAACAGCCAATGGGGAGTGCTGCAAAGCTAATTAGAATATGCAGATATAGACCCAGACATAGCAGAGTTGCTGAAGGAGGATGAGGATGCCATCATAGACATTCATGGATCCTTTGATGGCTCTTGGCACAAGAGAGGATTCACTTCCAACTACGGGATAGGTGTGTACATTGGTGCTGGTACAGTGGGGAAAAAAAGTATTTAGTCAGCCACCAATTGTGCAAGTTCTCCCACTTAAAAAGATGAGAGAGGCCTGTCATTTTCATCATAGGTACACGTCAACTATGACAGACAAAATTAGATTATTTTTTCCAGAAATTCACATTGTAGGATTTTTAATGAATTTATTTGCAAATTATGGTGGAAAATAAGTATTTGGTCAATAACAAAAGTTTCTCAATACTTTGTTATATACCCTTTGTCTGTAAGTCTTCACAAGGTTTTCACACACCGTTGCTGGTATTTTGGCCCATTCCTCCATGCAGATCTCCTCTAGAGCAGTGATGTTTTGGGTCTGTCGCTGGGCAACACAGACTTCCAACTCCCTCCAAAGATTTTCTATGGGGTTGAGATCTGGAGACTGGCTAGGCCACTCCAGGACCTTGAAATGCTTCTTACGAAGCCACTCCTTCGTTGCCCGGGCGGTGTGTTTGGGATCATTGTCATGCTGAAAGACCCAGCCACGTTTCATCTTCAATGCCCTTGCTGATGGAAGGAGGTTTTCACTCAAAATCTCACGATACATGGCCCCATTCATTCTTTCCTTTACACGGATCAGTCGTCCTGGTCCCTTTGCAGAAAAACAGCCCCAAAGCATGATGTTTCCACCATTTTGGTTTCATCTGACCATATGACATTCTCCCAATCCTCTTCTGGATCATCCAAATGCACTCTAGCAAACTTCAGACGGGCCTGGACATGTACTCGCTTAAGCAGGGGGACACGTCTGGCACTGCAGGATTTGAGTCCCTGGCGGCGTAGTGTGTTACTGATGGTAGGCTTTGTTACTTTGGTCCCAGCTCTCTGCAGGTCATTCACTAGGTCCCCCCGTGTGGTTCTGGGATTTTTGCTCACCGTTCTTGTGATCATTTTGACCCCCACGGGGTGAGATCTTGCCCCAGATCGAGGGAGATTATCAGTGGTCTTGTATGTCTTCCATTTCCTAATAATTGCTCCCACAGTTGATTTCTTCAAACCAAGCTGCTTACCTAATGCAGATTCAGTCTTCCCAGCCTGGTGCAGGTCTACAATTTTGTTTCTGGAGTCCTTTGACAGCTCTTTGGTCTTGGCCATAGTGGAGTTTGGAGTGTGTGTCACGCCCTGACTCAGGGGACGTTTATTTGTTGAGTCAGGGTGTGTATATTCTGTGTTATGTTAAGTTTTCTATGTTTAGTGTCTAGATCGTGTAGATCTATGTTGGCCAGGGTGGTTCCCAATCAGAGGCAGCTGTAGCTCGTTGTCTCTGATTGGGGACCATACTTAGGCAGCCGTTTGGCACCAGTCTGTGTGGGATCTTGTTCCGTATAGGTATGTTATTAGTCTACCTTGGACTTCACGTATCGTTTGTTTGTTGTTTTGTTCGTGTTCAGTACTTTAATAAATATGTACGCTTATCACGCTGCGCCTTGGTCCGTCTCATCCGTAAACGTTCGTGACAGAAGATCCCATCAAAATATGACCAAGCAGCGCAAGCAAACGCCGGGAACTAAACAGGAGGTGACGTTAGTGGATGTCCTCCTCGGTTGGGGGAGAATCACGGAGGAGGAGGCCGTCCGTTACCGGAGGGCAATGAATGAGGATGCCCAGGTAGGAGAGGAGAAACGGCGCCAACAGTGCCGACGACGGAGACCCGAGAGGCAACCCCAATAAAAAAATTTGGGGGGGCACACGGTGTGGACGACGAGGCAGCAGGAGGCAGCAACAGGGCGAATCTGCAGGTTAGGAGAGGAGACCACCAGGTTACGGCGGCTATTGGTCCAGAGGGAGCAGGAGTTAATTGGTCAGAGGGAGGAGCTACAGGAGGCTATAAGGGAGAAGGAGAGTGTAGAGGCACGGCGAGAGGAGCTGGTTAGGCAGCAGAAGGAGCGGGGGTTTATAAGGGAACCCAGTCCCGCTCCTCGCACCAAGCAAGTGGTGTGTGTCGCCAGTCCGGTCCGGCCCGTTCCTGATCCCCGCACTAAGCCAGTGGTGTGTGTTCCCAGTATGGTCCGGCCCGTTCCTGCTCCTCGCATCAAGCCAGTGGGGTGCGTCGCCAGCCCGGTCCGGCCTGTTCCTGTCCCTCGCACCAAACCAGTGGTGCGCGTCACCAGCCCGGCCCGGCCTGTTCCTGCTCCTCGCACCAAACCAGTGGTGCGCATCGCCAGTTCGGTACGGCCCATTCCTGCTCCCCGCACCAAGCCAGTGGTGCGTGTTCCCAGTCCGGCCCGGCCCGTTCCTGCTCCCCGCACCAAGCCAGTGGTGCGTGTTCCCAGTCCAGCCCGGCCCGTTCCTGCTCCCCGCACCAAGCCAGTGGTGCGTGTTCCCAGTCCGGCCCGGCCTGTTCCTGCTCCCCGCACCAAGCCAGTGGTGCGCGTCGTCAGCCCGGTCCGGCCCGTTCCTGCTCCCCGCACCAAGCCAGTGGTGCGCGTCGTCAGCCCGGTCCGGCCCGTTCCTGCTCCCCGCACCAAGCCAGTGGTGCGTGTGTCCAGTCCGGCACGGCCCGTGCCTGTTCCACCGGTGCCTGTCAGCTGCTCCACTCCGGAGCTAGAGTAATCCGCTCCACCGGGGTCCTGTCCAGCTCTGGTCAGCCGCTCCACTCCGGAGCCAGAGAAGGCCACTCCACCGGTGCCCAGTCCAGCTCCGGTCAGCGGCTCCAGTCCGGAGCCTGTACAGTTCGATCCACCGTCGTCGGGTCCAGCTCCAGTCAGTAGTGCCAGACCAGACCAGGAGCGCAACAGGGAGGTGGAGAGAAAGTGGTGGTCACGCCCGGAGCCGGATCCGCCTCCGAGGCGGAATGCCCACCCGGCCCCTACCCTGTTATGTTTATGTGGCGCGGTCGGAGTCCGCACCTTTGGGGGGGGGTACTGTCACGCCCTGACTCAGGGGACGTTTATTTGTTGAGTCAGGGTGTGTATATTCCGTGTTATGTTAAGTTTTCTATGTTTAGTGTCTAGATCGTGTAGATCTATGTTGGCCAGGGTGGTTCCCAATCAGAGGCAGCTGTAGCTCGTTGTCTCTGATTGGGGACCATACTTAGGCAGCCGTTTGGCACCAGTCTGTGTGGGATCTTGTTCTGTATAGGTATGTTATTAGTCTACCTTGGACTTCACGTATTGTTTGTTTGTTGTTTTGTTCGTGTTCAGTACTTTAATAAATATGTACGCTTATCACGCTGCGCCTTGGTCCGTCTCATCCGTAAACGTTCGTGACAGAAGATCCCATCAAAATATGACCAAGCAGCGCAAGCAAACGGCGGGAACTAAACAGGAGGTGACGTTAGTGGATGTCCTCCTCGGTTGGGGGAGAATCACGGAAGAGGAGGCCGTCCGTTACCGGAGGGCAATGAATGAGGATGCCCAGGTAGGAGAGGAGAAACGGCGCCAACAGTGCCGACGACGGAGACCCGAGAGGCAACCCCAACAAAAAAATTTGGGGGGGCACACGGTGTGGACGACGAGGCAGCAGGAGGCAGCAACATGGCGAATCTGCAGGTTAGGAGAGGAGACCACCAGGTTACGGGGGCTATTGGTCCAGAGGGAGCAGGAGTTAATTGGTCAGAGGGAGGAGCTACAGGAGGCTATAAGGGAGAAGGAGAGTGTAGAGGCACGGCGAGAGGAGCTGGTTAGGCAGCAGAAGGAGCGGGGGTTTATAAGGGAACCCAGTCCCGCTCCTCGCACCAAGCAAGTGGTGTGTGTCGCCAGTCCGGTCCGGCCCGTTCCTGATCCCCGCACTAAGCCAGTGGTGTGTGTTCCCAGTATGGTCCGGCCCGTTCCTGCTCCTCGCATCAAGCCAGTGGTGCGTGTTCCCAGTCCGGCCCGGCCCGTACCTGCTCCCCGCACCAAGACAGTGGTGCGTGTTCCCAGTCCGGCCCGGCCCGTTCCTGCTCCCCGCACCAAGCCAGTGGTGCGCGTCACCAGCCCGGCCTGGCCTGTTCCTGCCCCTCGCACCAAACCAGTGGTGCGTGTTCCCAGTCCGGCCCGGCCCGTTCCTGCTCCCCGCACCAAGCCAGTGGTGCGTGTTCCCAGTCCGGCCCGGCCCGTTCCTGCTCCCCGCACCAAGACAGTGGTGCGTGTTCCCAGTCCGGCCCGGCCCGTTCCTGCTCCCCGCACCAAGCCAGTGGTGCGTGTTCCCAGTCCGGCCCGGCCCGTTCCTGCTCCCCGCACCAAGCCAGTGGTGCGCGTCGTCAGCCCGGTCCGGCCCGTTCCTGCTCCCCGCACCAAGCCAGTGTTGCGCGTCGTCAGCCCGGTCCGGCCCGTTCCTGCTCCCCGCACCAAGCCAGTGGTGCGTGTGTCCAGTCCGGTCCGGCCCGTTCCTGCTCCCCGCACCAAGCCAGTGGTGCGTGTGTCCAGTCCGGCACGGCCCGTGCCTGTTCCACCGGTGCCTGTCAGCTGCTCCACTCCGGAGCTAGAGTAATCCGCTCCACCGGGGTCCTGTCCAGCTCTGGTCAGCCGCTCCACTCCGGAGCCAGAGAAGGCCGCTCCACCGGTGCCCCGTCCAGCTCCGGTCAGCGGCTCCAGTCCGGAGCCTGTACAGTTCGATCCACCGTCGTCGGGTCCAGCTCCAGTCAGTAGTGCCAGACCAGACCAGGAGCGCAACAGGGAGGTGGAGAGAAAGTGGTGGTCAAACCCGGAGCCGGATCCGCCTCCGAGGCGGAATGCCCACCCGGCCCCTACCCTGTTATGTTTATGTGGCGCGGTCAGAGTCCGCACCTTTGGGGGGGGGTACTGTCACGCCCTGACTCAGGGGACGTTTATTTGTTGAGTCAGGGTGTGTATATTCCGTGTTATGTTAAGTTTTCTATGTTTAGTGTCTAGATCGTGTAGATCTATGTTGGCCAGGGTGGTTCCCAATCAGAGGCAGCTGTAGCTCGTTGTCTCTGATTGGGGATCATACTTAGGCAGCCGTTTGGCACCAGTCTGTGTGGGATCTTGTTCTGTATAGGTATGTTATTAGTCTACCTTGGACTTCATGTATCGTTTGTTTGTTGTTTTGTTCGTGTTCAGTACTTTAATAAATATGTACGCTTATCACGCTGCGCCTTGGTCCGTCTCATCCGTAAACGTTCGTGACAGAAGATCCCATCAAAATATGACCAAGCAGCGCAAGCAAACGCCGGGAACTAAACAGGAGGTGACGTTAGTGGATGTCCTCCTCGGTTGGGGGAGAATCACGGAGGAGGAGGCCGTCCGTTACCGGAGGGCAATGAATGAGGATGCCCAGGTAGGAGAGGAGAAATGGCGCCAACAGTGCCGACGACGGAGACCCGAGAGGCAACCCCAATAAAAAAATTTGGGGGGGCACACGGTGTGGACGACGAGGCAGCAGGAGGCAGCAACAGGGCGAATCTGCAGGTTAGGAGAGGAGACCACCAGGTTACGGGGGCTATTGGTCCAGAGGGAGCAGGAGTTAATTGGTCAGAGGGAGGAGCTACAGGAGGCTATAAGGGAGAAGGAGAGTGTAGAGGCACGGCGAGAGGAGCTGGTTAGGCAGCAGAAGGAGCGGGGGTTTATAAGGGAACCCAGTCCCGCTCCTCGCACCAAGCAAGTGGTGTGTGTCGCCAGTCCGGTCCGGCCCGTTCCTGATCCCCGCACTAAGCCAGTGGTGTGTGTTCCCAGTATGGTCCGGCCCGTTCCTGCTCCTCGCATCAAGCCAGTGGGGCGCGTCGCCAGCCCGGTCCGGCCTGTTCCTGTCCCTCGCACCAAACCAGTGGTGCGCGTCACCAGCCCGGCCCGGCCTGTTCCTGCCCCTCGCACCAAACCAGTGGTGCGTGTTCCCAGTCCGGCCCGGCCCGTTCCTGATCCCCGCACCAAGCCAGTGGTGCGTGTTCCCAGTCCGGCCCGGCCCGTTCCTGCACCCCGCACCAAGCCAGTGGTGCGTGTTCCCAGTCCGGCCCGGCCCATTCCTGCTCCCCGCACCAAGCCAGTGGTGCGTGTTCCCAGTCCGGCCCGGCCCGTTCCTGCTCCCCGCACCAAGCCAGTGGTGCGCGTCGTCAGCCCGGTCCGGCCCGTTCCTGCTCCCCGCACCAAGCCAGTGGTGCGCGTCGTCAGCCCGGTCCGGCCCGTTCCTGCTCCCCGCACCAAGCCAGTGGTGCGTGTGTCCAGTCCGGTCCGGCCCGGCCCGTTCCTGCTCCCCGCACCAAGCCAGTGGTGTGTGTGTCCAGTCCGGCACGGCCCGTGCCTGTTCCACCGGTGCCTGTCAGCTGCTCCACTCCGGAGCTAGAGTAATCCGCTCCACCGGGGTCCTGTCCAGCTCTGGTCAGCCGCTCCACTCCGGAGCCAGAGAAGGCCGCTCCACCGGTGCCCAGTCCAGCTCCGGTCAGCGGCTCCAGTCCGGAGCCTGTACAGTTCGATCCACCGTCGTCGGGTCCAGCTCCAGTCAGTAGTGCCAGACCAGACCAGGAGCGCAACAGGGAGGTGGAGAGAAAGTGGTGGTCACGCCCGGAGCCGGATCCGCCTCCGAGGCGGAATGCCCACCCGGCCCCTACCCTGTTATGTTTATGTGGCGCGGTCGGTGTCCGCACCTTTGGGGGGGGGTACTGTCACGCCCTGACTCAGGGGACGTTTATTTGTTGAGTCAGGGTGTGTATATTCCGTGTTATGTTAAGTTTTCTATGTTTAGTGTCTAGATCGTGTAGATCTATGTTGGCCAGGGTGGTTCCCAATCAGAGGCAGCTGTAGCTCGTTGTCTCTGATTGGGGACCATACTTAGGCAGCCGTTTGGCACCAGTCTGTGTGGGATCTTGTTCTGTATAGGTATGTTATTAGTCTACCTTGGACTTCACGTATCGTTTGTTTGTTGTTTTGTTCGTGTTCAGTACTTTAATAAATATGTACGCTTATCACGCTGCGCCTTGGTCCGTCTCATCCGTAAACGTTCGTGACAGAAGATCCCATCAAAATATGACCAAGCAGCGCAAGCAAACGCCGGGAACTAAACAGGAGGTGACGTTAGTGGATGTCCTCCTCGGTTGGGGGAGAATCACGGAGGAGGAGGCCGTCCGTTACCGGAGGGCAATGAATGAGGATGCCCAGGTAGGAGAGGAGAAATGGCGCCAACAGTGCCGACGACGGAGACCCGAGAGGCAACCCCAATAAAAAAATTTGGGGGGGCCCTCGGTGTGGACGACGAGGCAGCAGGAGGCAGCAACAGGGCGAATCTGCAGGTTAGGAGAGGAGACCACCAGGTTACGGGGGCTATTGGTCCAGAGGGAGCAGGAGTTAATTGGTCAGAGGGAGGAGCTACAGGAGGCTATAAGGGAGAAGGAGAGTGTAGAGGCACGGCGAGAGGAGCTGGTTAGGCAGCAGAAGGAGCGGGGGTTTATAAGGGAACCCAGTCCCGCTCCTCGCACCAAGCAAGTGGTGTGTGTCGCCAGTCCGGTCCGGCCCGTTCCTGATCCCCGCACTAAGCCAGTGGTGTGTGTTCCCAGTATGGTCCGGCCCGTTCCTGCTCCTCGCATCAAGCCAGTGGGGCGCGTCGCCAGCCCGGTCCGGCCTGTTCCTGTCCCTCGCACCAAACCAGTGGTGCGCGTCACCAGCCCGGCCCGGCCTGTTCCTGCCCCTCGCACCAAACCAGTGGTGCGTGTTCCCAGTCCGGCCCGGCCCGTTCCTGCTCCCCGCACCAAGCCAGTGGTGCGTGTTCCCAGTCCGGCCCGGCCCGTTCCTGCTCCCCGCACCAAGCCAGTGGTGCGTGTTCCCAGTCCGGCCCGGCCCATTCCTGCTCCCCGCACCAAGCCAGTGGTGCGTGTTCCCAGTCCGGCCCGTCCCGTTCCTGCTCCCCGCACCAAGCCAGTGGTGCGCGTCGTCAGCCCGGTCCGGCCCGTTCCTGCTCCCCGCACCAAGCCAGTGGTGCGCGTCGTCAGCCCGGTCCGGCCCGTTCCTGCTCCCCGCACCAAGCCAGTGGTGCGTGTGTCCAGTCCGGTCCGGCCCGTTCCTGCTCCCCGCACCAAGCCAGTGGTGCGTGTGTCCAGTCCGGCACGGCCCGTGCCTGTTCCACCGGTGCCTGTCAGCTGCTCCACTCCGGAGCTAGAGTAATCCGCTCCACCGGGGTCCTGTCCAGCTCTGGTCAGCCGCTCCACTCCGGAGCCAGAGAAGGCCGCTCCACCGGTGCCCAGTCCAGCTCCGGTCAGCGGCTCCAGTCCGGAGCCTGTACAGTTCGATCCACCGTCGTCGGGTCCAGCTCCAGTCAGTAGTGCCAGACCAGACCAGGAGCGCAACAGGGAGGTGGAGAGAAAGTGGTGGTAACGCCCGGAGCCGGATCCGCCTCCGAGGCGGAATGCCCACCCGGCCCCTACCCTGTTATGTTTATGTGGCGCGGTCGGTGTCCGCACCTTTGGGGGGGGGGTACTGTCACGCCCTGACTCAGGGGACGTTTATTTGTTGAGTCAGGGTGTGTATATTCCGTGTTATGTTAAGTTTTCTATGTTTAGTGTCTAGATCGTGTAGATCTATGTTGGCCAGGGTG
This sequence comes from Coregonus lavaretus, assembly GCF_964263955.1. Taxonomy (NCBI): domain Eukaryota; kingdom Metazoa; phylum Chordata; class Actinopteri; order Salmoniformes; family Salmonidae; genus Coregonus; species Coregonus lavaretus. Next base: position 72,532,612 of record NC_139989.1, read on the forward strand.
GTTCCCAATCAGAGGCAGCTGTAGTTCGTTGTCTCCGATTGGGGACCATACTTAGGCAGTCTGTTTGGCACCAGTCTGTGTGGGATCTTGTTCTCTATAGGTATGTTATTAGTCTACCTTGGACTTCACGTATCGTTTGTTTGTTGTTTTGTTTGTGTTCAGTACTTTAATAAATATGTACGCTTATCACGCTGCGCCTTGGTCCGTCTCGTTCATAAACGATCGTGACAGTGTGACTGTTTGAGGTTGTGGACAGGTGTCTTTTATACCGATAACAAGTTCAAACAGGTGCCATTAATACAGGTAATGAGTGGAGGACAGAGGAGCCTCTTAAAGAAGAAGTTACAGGTCTGTGAGAGCCAGAAATCTTGCTTGTTTGTAGGTGACCAAATACTTATTTTCCACCATAATTTGCAAATAAATTCATTAAAAATTCTACAATGTGATTTTCTGGAAATAAAATTCTCAATTTGTCTGTCATAGTTGACGTGTACCTATGATGAAAATTACTTTTTAAGTGGGAGAACTTGCACAATTGGTGGCTGACTAAAACCTTTTTCCCCCACTGTACCAGCGAGCCCTAGAAAATGGTGAAGTCACAAAAAACATTCTTTAATTGAGAGGATGCACAGAAAATGGTACCTGTATATCATAGGATGTCAAATGATAACGTCCTCAAAAGAATGTAGCATGGAGAAACCCAGAATGCAAATGAATGTCTGAACTCTAATATGGTCGAGACGCTCCAAAACTGTCTTCTTGGGCAAAAGCCTCATTGCCAGTATGGCAGTAGCCACGTTCAATGAGGGAGCCACTGCTATATCAAATGTGATGGACTAATTGTGTATTGGCAGCACTTTGGTGACACTGGCAGCAATCAGAGAGGAGTTGTGAGAGCTGATGCTGCTTCAATGGAGTGTGACAAGGGGAGGCGCAGGTCACATGACACAGTCAAGAAAGTAAAGCAGCACCAGCATCAACTCAAAGAGGGCCGTACATATGGGGCAGGCATAGCTGATTACTGTTCTGCACATTTCAACAGCCATACAAAAGCCTTGGATGTGACAAATTGAGCAAAGTGATATGAGAATTTGCCCAAAACTGCATATTTGCCCTACAGACCAGTATTCAAAGCATATGCTCTATTGCTTGAAACAAATGTATTAAACGTGCTGATGTCTTTGTAAAAGGTATATTTGATGTTTATTTGTCAGTTTAGAAGTGATATATGAAAAAGAGATTAATTTAATGTGACGTAAATGGTCATATTTATGGAGAGTACATTTTAATTGTAGTCTGTGGTGTTTGGCATTACAGTTGTTCTCAATTGCTAAAACACAATTTCTGAAACCTTGCTCCATTTCCTGAAAACATTAAACACAAAACCTAATCTTCAAGCACTATTTACAAAACCTCTGACTCCTCTCGCAAAATGAAACATTCGCCTCAAAACAGTTTTTACCTGTGTTCAAAATCAAACACTGCTCTCAAATCATAAACAAAGTAATCAAAATGATAAACACTCTCAAGCAGTCAGTAAACAATACACCGAAAAATTGAAAACACATTGTTCAAAACATACAGTTCTCAGGGAGAAGTACATTTTAAATCTCAAAACAAATTTCATGTTTTTCCATCATTGTCTCTTCCTCTTCGTCCTCCTCTTCCTCTTTCTTGCCCTCCTCCTCCTCCTCTTCCTCCTCGTCGCCCACCTCGCATACGCACTCGTCCTCGTCCTCTCACATTGTTTCTTCTATCCATTCTCAGACTTTCTCCTTCCCACCTTCAACAACCTGTTTGCTCTCTGAACTGCCTTATATTGGTTGTGTCGCATCATTTGAAACAGGTTAAATCCATTTTGAGTGGTTGTGTTCAATCAATGACATGTGTTCTCTATTTGTATTTGATTGTTGCCACTTGTGTTTACCAGTATGGATGACATGTGCATTAGAGTGCAGAATGTGTTTTGAGAATGAGAATGTGTTTAGAGTTTTGCTGAAAAGTCTAAGTGAGATCTGCATATTGTGTTTTACCATGTGAAATGGTTTAAGGTATTGACAACAGACTGCATAATTAGCTAAATGAGTCCAGGCAACTGAGAACTTTGTTCAGCCAATGGGTTTTAGTGTTTTAGCAATTGAGAAAAACTGTAATGCCACAGGGGGGCAACAGTGTCCAACTGATCAGGGAAACCCAGTTGGCAGGACGTTAATGCCACAGGGGGACAACAGTGTCCAACTGATCAGGGAAACCCAGTTGGCAGGACGTTAATGCCACAGGGGGACAACAGTGTCCAACTGATCAGGGAAACCCAGTTGGCAGGACGTTAATGCCACAGGGGGACAACAGTGTCCAACTGATCAGGGAATCCCAGTTGGCAGGACGTTAATGCCACAGGGGGACAACAGTGTCCAGCTGATCAGGGAAACCCAGTTGGCAGGACGTTAATGCCACAGGGGGACAACAGTGTCCAACTGATCAGGGAAACCCAGTTGGCAGGACGTTAATGCCACAGGGGGACAACAGTGTCCAACTGATCAGGGAAACCCAGTTGGCAGGACGTTAATGCCACAGGGGGACAACAGTGTCCAACTGATCAGGGAATCCCAGTTGGCAGGACGTTAATGCCACAGGGGGACAACAGTGTCCAACTGATCAGGGAAACCCAGTTGGCAGGACGTTAATGCCCTGGCATTTGCTGCCCAGTAATAATGCTTAAAGATGGGGAGGCCTAAGACGCCACTTTCCTTGGGCTTTTGCAAGTGGGCTTTACGAATACGATGGTTTTTGTAACCCCAGACAAATGACAAGATTGCCGAGTCCAAAGTCTTAAAAAATGACGAGGTAAGACAATGAGGAAGATTCTGGCAAAGATAAAGTGTAACGAAGTGAAAATGTAAAGTTTCCATCAACCTGGGTGCAATGTAGACATCAAAGAACGGTGCAGTTCGTGGTGGAGTGGTGGGTGAAACCATTCACTTCAGGAAAAGGGGTGATATAAATAAAGTTTCCTTTAATGTTGTGTTACTGAATTCATAAAAATATTTGCTGCCATTGTAGTAAGGTTGGTAATACGAGAGGTCTTCGGACTTAGCATTTTTTGTACTATTTTCTTTTGAAAGAACAACTAGTGGGTTTGGAGTGCCTCTCCCCTATTTGGGAAGTTGGTCTGCCTGCTCCTCAGTCTGAGAGAGATATTCTGAGAGCAGGTTCGTGTTCCTCTGTATATAAAAATTGTTTAAAGCTGTATAACATAAGTGTTTTTGGAAAACTGGTTCATATATCCTAAAGTCAATAGCAAATGTGGCAATGTATATATTTATTTTGCCGTTAATGTATTGAAGACCTATTTCAGCAAGTGAACCAAGTTTTTGCTGGCTTAGCTAGCCATGTTAATGATGAGCTAACTAGCACTGTTGGTCACTGCACTACAACGTCACGCTAGCTATTGCCAGCAGGTGACTTATTGAAACTAAGTGAATGTTTATTTTCTTACTACCTTAAAAGGTTTATATAAAAGGGTTGTACTTGTGCTCTGTATTTATGGATTAATATTACTTCACATTGAGGGTATGTTTCACTACTGTTGCTCCTATCTAAAATATATATTGTGTCCTACCTAACCAGTGAACGTGAGGCTGTGACCGTCCTGTCAATGCCTGTCATCACTGTTTGATATCTTTTACTGCAGATAAAACCTGAGTCAACCTGAATTGTGGGTGTCCGTGTGCCTTTCTTCTGGGGGGATATGTGAAGTTGGTTACAAAAGGAACCTGGGAAGAGAAACCATTTTTATGGCATTAATGCGCCCCATCATAGAAAGAGGCAATATTCCCCAGCTCTCTATGTTTTGTTTTAGCTTTGCAACCAGATCACTGTAGTTAAGCTTGAAGATAAACTTTGGGTTTCTAGGTATGTTTAGACCCAGGTAAGTTAAGTGATCATACACCACTTTAAATGGTATCCTCTCTAGCTCACTTGTTGTACAATTATCTGAGATACACATGGGGTCACTTTTTCCCCAATTTATTGCATTTCCAGATAGTTTGCCAAATGAATTGATTAAGTCTAGTAGGTTAGGGACAGAGGCTACTGGGTCTGAGAGGTATAAAAGCACATCGTCTGCATATAACGAAATGATGCTTTCTATGTTTCCTACTTTAAGACCTTGGATATTAGGATGATCCCTTGTATCGCCAGGGGTTCAAGGGAGACAGCGAAGAGCAGAGGACTGAGTGGGCAACCCTGCTGGACAGATCTAGGTAGTTCAAAGGGACTGGATTTGTCTCTGTTGGTCAGAATAGAGGATGTTGGGCAGGCGATCTCCTCCAGTCACATGTCATTCCCTTTTTTTAATGCCAGACTCATATGAAATAATATGACCTCTCATAACCACTTGAAAAGGTTCCTATAGTGTAGAATCAGATACCACTCCTGTGTCATTAGTCTTTGGCTTGGATGCATATTTGATGTGGTTGAAATACTGTCATCTTTTATGATGCTGATAAAGACAGGGGACGTCTGTTAAGGTGCTAACTGCACAGTGTAGCTACAGGTTATACACTGAGTGGACTAAATATTCACAACACTGTTATGACGAGTTTCTCTGGTATCTCGTACTTCAGGATGTAAGAGAGTAGTCGACCACTTAGATGGAGAGTTGATTCATTGTTATTTAATGGTTACAGTCCTGGATTCAATGACAAGCGGTACGGGCTTAGCCTCTTGTCATCTGAATGACTTCCATAGAAAACCTCTCAGTTTATATAATGCTCTCCGAGCTACTTCCATCCCACAGTTGCCAACCATTATTGAGTGTCACTCATCTCCTACAATAGGATCCCCGTACATAGTATCGTGTGGCACCCTAGCCAGGCCATTCCATCACGTACTCTTTCTAAGATTAGCAACAGTGGCCCCTAATCTATCTTGGCACGCCGACCTTCTGGCCCCCCATCCGTGACCGACACAACACATGGCGTGTCCTTCTCCTCTCTCTCACCTACAGCTGATGACTTTAAAGACATTAATAAATGCTGTATCAAAAGACGTTATATCAAACACCTTCCTAATATTGAGTTACCGCCCCACTTTTGCCCTCAGAACAGCCTCAATTCATCGGGACATGGACTCTACAAGGTGTTGAAAGCGTTCCACAGGGATGCTGGCCCATGTTGACGCCAATTCTTCCCACAGTTGTGTCAAGTTGGCTGGATGTCCTTTGTGTGGTGTACCATGAGCGTGAAAAACCCAGCAGCGTTGCAGTTCTTGACACAAACCGGTGTGCCTGGCACCTACTACCATACCCCGTTTGAAGCCACTTAAATATTTTGTCTTGCCCATTCACCCTCTGAATGGCACACACACACAATCCATGTCTCAATTGTCTCCAGGCTGAAACATCCTTCTTTAACTGTCCCGTCCCCTTCATCTACAAGTGACATCAATAAGGGATCATAGCTTTCACCTGGATTCACCTGCTCAGTCTGTAATGGAAAGAGCAGGTGTCCTTAATGTTTTGTCCACTTAGTGTAAATTGCACAATAATGATCCATTGATGAATTTTTCTTATGTAGTCTATTGTTTTCTCTGTATTGAACCTGCCTGCCACCCACCCACCTGGGGACTGTGGGTTATGAGACAACCCCCGCATCACTAGCTTGCATGTCCTGCAGCCTTGTAGAGATAGGGAGGGGATGACTGGGAGGCAGGTTGGCATTTATTGTCATGAATCTTGCCCTGGAGGCAGTTCTGCAAAGTGGTCACTAGCTGGCACAGGCATAAAGTAATAATATCTGATTTTAATGCTAACCTTAACCTCACTGCTAATCCTTACCTTAAATTAAGACCATACAACACAATTAATTTCCACAAATGTTTACGATATAGCCAATTTTGACTTTGCAGCTGTCATATCTAGAGGAAATCGCGCAGTTCTGCCTCCAGGGCAAGATCCATGACAAAACGTCAACCTGTGACTGGGAGAGGCAATGTAAAATCGATAACAACATTGTTTTGACAATTAACGTGCTTTTTATTATGAAAAGTACAATATATCCATGTACAATTGTACAATTATGGAGCATATGTCCATATACAATTATACAATTCGTTTTTCAACATAAAATATATGCAACAAATTATCCCATTGGTATTTTAACAGTGTTATTGTAAGAGTTTAAATGGTTAAACAGAGGATACATCTAAAACAGTATAAAACAAGTGCAGTATGTTCTGAGTATGTTACCTTAACGTCAACTCATAACGTCCCACTATAACTTCATGGGAGTCTAGGGGAAAGACTGCATGTTGCTTTGGGTGTATTCATCAACATTTGCTGAATATTCCTGTAATGTCAGATGGCATCTTGTCAGACGGCAACAGCCTAGTCGGCTGCAGACACTCATAAGGAGTTCAAGTAGTTTATTTGCCATTTGCAGGTATTAAAAGTAATACATACATTGTAATTCCTTGTTGGAGCTCATATAGGACAGTACATACCAGTGGAGGCTGCTGAGGGGAGGACGGCTCATAATAATGGCTGGAACGGAGACAATTAAATGGCATCAAACACATGGAAACCATGGAAACCATGTATTTGATACCATTCCACTTATCCGCTCCAGCCATTACAAGCCTGTCCTCCCCAACTACGGTCCCACCAACCTCATGTGGTACGTACACACAAACAGTAAAATATATCATAAGAACATCAATAAAACATGCAAAGTGGTAAAAGATCATAAAAGGAAAAAAAAATCAGTGATGTTCTAAAAGTCTGATGAAAACAGTTTAGGTTGCTTGATTTAACAGGCAGATAGAACTGGGATAGAAGCTGTTCTGGAACCTGGGATCCAGAAACTGCCTAGCAACCACTGGTCCTCACTAGACTGGTGCCCTGCATGTCTATTTGTTCATTGGAGTTTATCAGGTTTTGAAGTGATGTCTGTGTTTGTTGGACACTTAGTGCTGGAATGAGGAGTCTGTTTGTTCCCAATTCTATCAGAAATGATGGTCCTCATTTGAAGGTCCTGTGTCAAGGTCCTCACTATGTGTGTGTGTGTGTGTGTGTATCCAGAGTGTGTGTGTGTGTGTCCAGTGTGTGTGTGTGTGTGTGTGTGTCCAATATGTGTGTGTGTGTGTGTGTGTGTCTCCTGTATGTGTGTCCAGTGTGTGTGTGTGTGTCCAGTGTGTGTGTGTGTCCAGTGTGTGTGTGTCCAGTGTTTGTGAGTGTCCAGTGTGTGTGTCTCCTGTGTGTGTGTGTGTGTCCAGTGTGTGTGTGTGTGTGTGTCCAGTGTGTGTATCCAGTGTGTGTATGTGTGCGTGTGTGTCCAGTGTGTGTGTCCAGTGTGTGTGCGTGTGTGTGTGTGTACCCAGTGTGTGTGTCCAGTGTGTGTGTGTGTGTCCTGTGTGTGTGTGTGTGTCTGGTGTGTGTGTGTGTCCAGTGTGTGTGTGTGTGTGTCCAGTGTGTGTGTCTCCTGTGTCCAGTGTGTGTATGTGTCCAGTTTGTGTGTCCAGTGTGTGTATGTGTGCGTGTGTGTGTGTGTGTCCAGTGTGTGTTGGTGTGTGTGTATCCAGTGTGTGTGTGTGTGTCCAGTGTGTGTGTGTGTGTGTGTGTGTACCCAGTGTGTGTGTGTCCAGTGTTTGTGTGTCCAGCATGTGTGTGTGTCCAGTGTGTGTGTGTGTGTCCAGTGTGTGTCTGTGTGTGTGTCCAGTATGTGTGTGTGTGTGTGTGTGTGTGTGTGTGTGTCCTGTGAGTGTGTGTCCAGTGTGTGTGTGTGTGTCCTGTGTGTGTGTGTGTGTCCGGTGTGTGTGTGTGTGTCCGGTGTGTGTGTGTCCAGTGTGTGTGTGTCCAGTGTGTGTGTGTCCAGTGTGTGTGTGTGTGTGTCCAGTGTGTGTGTATGTCCAGTGTGTGTGTCTCCTGTGTGTGTCCTGTGTGTGTATGTGTGAGTGTGTGTGTGTGTGTGTGTGTGTGTGTCCAGTGTTTGTGTGTCCGGTGTGTGTGTCCAGTGTGTATGTGTCCAGTGTGTGTGTCCAGTGTGTGTATGTGTGCGTGTGTGTGTGTGTGTCCAGTGTGTGTTGGTGTGTGTGTGCCCAGTGTGTGTGTGTGTGTGTGTGTGTGTGTGTACCTAGTGTTTGTGTCCATTGTGTGTGTGTCCAGTGTGTGTGTCTCAATTGTGTGTTTGTGTGTGTGTGTGCAGTGTGCAGTGTGTGTGTCCAGTGTGAGTGTGTGTGTGTGTCCAGTGTGTGTGTGTGTGTGTGTGTGTCCAGTGTGTGTGTGTGTGTTTGTGCAGTGTGTGTGTGTGTGTCCAGTGTGAATGTGTGTGTGTGTGTCCAGTGTGTGTCCAGTTTGTGTGTGTGTGTGTGTGTGTGTGTCAGTGTTACCATGGTTATTATTTACAGGGACACTGAGGAGTCAACATTATAAACCCTAAACCCTGGATAGACGGGCTCAGTGAATGTGGTGTAGAATGTGTTCAGGTGGGTCAGTGTGTCAGAGGAGACTCTGTAGAAGGACAGAGTGCCGGCTGGCCAGTCCAGATACACTCCTACTATGTGGGGGCTGGAGGAGGGGACGTCTAAATTAGTGAGATTATTATTGTGACAGGCAGAGTAACTGTTGTCAGAGCAGTCCAGACTCCAGGACTTGTCATTGTATCCAATCCTACTGTCACTACCCCTTCCTCTCCTGCTGATTCCTTTATATGTCACTCCTATATCAGCCCCTTTCCCACTCCACTCTACCTCCCAGTAACAGCGTCCAGTCAGACCCTCTCTACACAGCAGCTGTTCACAGTCCTTAAATTTCTCTGGGTGATCAGGATACGGCTGCTCCTCTCTCCTACATGTCACCTTTCTGTTCTCCTCAGACAGGGAGAGGCGTCTGTTTACTGTGTTTAGGTCCAGTGAGAGATCACAGACATCTGATGGATAAAACCAGACACAATATTACAAATCATCATCATCCTGAACACACACACACACACACACACATCCTTGAACACACACACCCACACACCCACACACCCACACTGAACACACACACATATCCTGAACACACACACACACACACCGGATACACACTCACACTCACATCCTGAACACACACACACACACACAGAACACACACACACACACATCCTGAACACACACTGGACACACACACATATCCTGAACACACACACACATCCTGAACACACACGTACACACCGGATACACACTCACATCCTGAACACACACACACACTGAACACACACACACACACATCCTGAACAAACACACACACACACACACACACACACCGGATACACACTCACACTCACATCCTGAACACACACACAAACACACACACACACACACACACACTGAACACACACACACACATATCCTGAACACACACACACACACACACACACCGGATACACACTCACATCCTGAACACACACACACACACACACTGAACACACACACACATATCCTGAACAAACACACACACACACACACACACACACACCGGATACACACTCACATCCTGAACACACACACACACACACACTGAACACACACACACACATCCTGAACACACACACAAACACACACACACACACACACACACACTGAACACACACACACACATATCCTGAACACACACACACACACACACACCGGATACACACTCACATCCTGAACACACACACACACACACACTGAACACACACACACACATCCTGAACAAACACACACACACACACACCGGATACACACTCACACTCACATCCTGAACACACACACAAACACACACACACACACACACACACACTGAACACACACACACACATATCCTGAACACACACACACACACACCGGATACACACTCACATCCTGAACACATACACACATCCTGAACACACACACACACACCCTGAACACACACACACACCCTGAACACACACACACACTGAACACACACACACACACACATCCTGAACACACACATACACACTGGATACACATACACACTCACACTTTCATGCATGAACGCACACACACACACACACATTTCTAAAGTAACACGAACACGCAACACACACACACACACAGACACACACATTGTCAAAGCAACTCTTTGTAAACTTTGGTGTCCCTGATTTGTGCTTCTGTAGAACTACAGCTGATATTTAATATGACCAAGTAAGTAATGATGGTCTTTGACTTTGACTTCACTTGAATTAAGACTTATTCTTAGTTATATTCTTCACAGCAGTCAACACTCACATTTTCTAAGTCCAGGTTTCATTGTGTTCTCTCCACCATGTTCCACACTGTAGCGGTAAGCAGAAGAACAGACAGTCATTGAAGGATACACCTTAACTCACACACACACACACACACAGTCAGCATATAACTTTGTCCAAGCGTGTGTGTGTCCAGTGTGTGTGTGTGTGTGTGTGTGTGTGTGTCTGTGTCCAGTGTGTGTGTGTGTGTGTTTCCTTTTGTGTGTGTGTGTGTGTGTGTGTGTGTGTGTGTGTCCAGTGTGAGTGTGTGTGTGTCCAGTGTGTGTGTGTGTGTGTGTGTGTGTGTGTCCAGTGTGTGTCTAGTGTGTGTGTGTGTGTGTGTGTGTGTGTCCAGTGTGTGTCTAGTGTGTGTCCAATGTGTGTGTGTCCAGTGTGTGTGTGTGTGTGTGTGTGTGTGTGTGTGTGTGTGTGTGTGTGTGTGTGTGTGTGTGTATAGTGTGTGTGTCCAGTGTGTGTGTGTGTGTGTGTGTGTGTCCAGTGTGAGTGAGTGTGTGTGTGTGTGTGTGTGTGTGTGTGTGTGTGTGTCCAGTGTGTCTGTGTGTGTGTGTTTCCAGTGTGTGTGTCCAGTGTGTGTGTGTGTGTGTGTGTGTGTGTGTGTGTGTGTGTCCAGCGTGTGTGTGTGTACAGTGTGTGTGTCCAGTGTGTGTGTGTCCAGTGTGTGTGTGTGTCCAGTCTGTGTGTTTGTGTGTGTGTATATGTGTACAGTGTGTGTGTGTGTCCAGTGTAGTGAGTGTGTGTGTCCTGTGTGTCTGTGTGTGTGTGTGTGTGTGTCCAGTGTGTGTATGTCCAGTGTGTATATGTGTGTGTGTGTATGTGTGTGTCCAGTGTGTGTTTGTGTCCTGTGTGTGTGTCTGTGTCCAGTGTGTATGTGTCCAGTGTGTGTGTGTCCAGTGTGTGTTTGTCAAGTGTTTGTGTGTGTATGTCCAGTGTGTGTGTGTTTGTGTTTGTGTGTGTCCAATGTGTGTGTGTCCAGTGTATGTGTGTCCAGTATGTGTGTGTTTGTGTTTGTGTGTGTCCAATGTGTGTGTGTCCAGTGTGTGTGTGTGTGTCCAGTGTGTGTGTGTGTGTGTGTCCAGTTAGTGTGTGTGAGTGTGTCCAGTGTGTGTTTGTGTGTGTCCAGTGTTTGTGTGTGTGTGTCCAGTGTGAGTGTGAGTGTGTGTGTGTCCAGTGTGTGTGTGTGTGTGTGTCCAGTGTGTGTGTGTGTGTGGTTGTGTGTCCAATGTGTGTGTGTCCAGTGTGTGTGTGTGTGTTTCCTTTGTGTGTGTGTGTGTGTGTTGTGTGTGTGTCCAGTGGGTGTTTTTCCAGTGTGTGTGTGTGTCCAGTGTGTGTGTGTGTATTTGTCCTTTGTGTGTATGTGTCCAGTTAGTGTGTGTGTGTGTGTGTGTCCAGTGTGTTTGTGTGAGTGTGTGTCCTTTGTGTGTATGTGTCCAGTGTGTGTGTGTGTGTGTCCAGTGTGAGTGAGTGTGTGTGTGTGTGTGTGTGTGTGTGTGTGTGTGTGTGTGTGTGTGTGTGTGTGTGTGTGTGTGTCCAATGTGTATATGTGTGCGTGTGTATGTGTGTGTCCAGTTTGTGTGTCCAGTGTGTGTGTGTGTCAAGTATGTGTTTGTGTGTCCAGTGTGTGTGTGGTGTTTCCTTTGTGTGTGTGTGTGTGTGTCTGTGTCCAGTGTGTGTTTTTACAGTGTGTGTGTGTGTGTGTCCAGTGTGTGTATATGTGTCCCATGTGTGTGTGTCCAGTTAGTGTGTGTGAGTGTGTTCAGTGTGTGTGTGTGTCCAGTGTGTGTCCAGTTAGTGTGTGTGTCCATACACACTGGACACTGGACACACACACACACACACACACACACAGTCTTTATATATCTTAGTCCAAGTGGTGGTCAGAATGTTTGTCTTAACTAGCCTGATAACTCCAACATGTCTGATATGAACATTGACATAAACCCTCTACATACTTGAGTTTCTCCAGTCTGCAGTGTGGATCCTCCAGTCCAGCAGAGAGCAGTCTGACTCCTGAGTCTCCTGGGTGATTGTAGCTCAGGTCCAGCTCTTTCAGGTGTGAGAGGTTTGACTTCAGAGCTGAGACCAGAGAAGCACAGCCTTCCTTTGTGACTAGACAGCCTGACAGCCTGCAAAGAGTCAAATCATAATAAAACCACACTGCTATTCTTTGGTGGTGAAAATAGTGGAAGTATATTTTTTCAACATATTCAGATATATCAGTGTCCTGAAACCTGCCATATCTATTCATAAATGAATGTATCATTATTAGAAATGACAAATTATCAAAAGTATTGCTTGTAGATAGAAAAATGCATATTACAAATATTTGAGTAGACTGACCAGAGCAGTTTAAAAAGCAGTATCAGTCAAAAGACAGACAGTGAGGTATCAGATTTATATTATATTGAGTATACAGTCCACACCATATCTATTTTGACAGTGAAGATAACATTTTAAATGTAGCTCTGTACTCCAGTATTTTGGATTTGAGATCAAATGTTTCATATGAGGTGACAGTATATAATGTCACCTTTTATTTGAGGATATTTTAATACATATCTGTTTCACCATTTAGAAATGAAAGCACTTTATGTATCTTGTCCCCCTATTTGTAGAAGTCATAAGTATTCTGACCAATTCACTTATAATGCATTAAAGTAGTCAAAAGTTGAGTATTTGGTTGTAAACTTGTTGGTTGCATTTGCAGTTTGTTTTGGTTGTGTTTTGGGTTATGTTTTGCCCGATAGTAACTGAATGGTGGATGATGACTGGAGTAATTTTCTGTCTAAGTGAGTAGATAACATGTTTCTAAACACTACTAAATTAATCCTGATGATGCCATGACTAAGAATAATCATGAATGAATCATGAATAATAATGAGTGAGAAAGTTACAGAGGCTACAACAAAACATGCTAACCTCTCACCATTACCAATAACAGAGGGGGTATGATCCTTGTTCCTCTGTAACTTTCTCATTCGTCATTATTCACGATTCATTCATGATTATTCATAATCATGGTAGCATCCACATGAATGTAGAAGTGTTCAGAAACATCTTCTATTCTTACTGACAATACAAGTGAAGTGACTCCAAAATGACAGGACATTATTTACCATTCAGTTTCTATTGGGAAAAACATCATCCAAAACACAACCAAGACAAACTGCAAATGCATTCAACAAGTTTGTAGATTCACAAGCTTGATGTAATCACTGCAGGTAAGGAATATGGGACCAAATACTAAACTTATGACTACTTTAATACAATATAAGTGAATTTGTCAAAATTATTACGACTTTTTCAAATGGGAGAACTAGATACATAAAGTGCTTTCGTATCTAAACACTAAAACAGATATGTATGAAAAACCTCAAATAAAAGGTGACATTACATACTGTTGCCTATTATGAAACATTCTAACTCAAATCCAAAATGCTGGAGCATAGCACCAAATATAAAACTGTAAGCTTCATTGTCCAAACACATATGGTGTGGAATGTGTGTGCCTGGTAAACACATGTGGATCTGGTGAACAGTTATCACTTGTTGACCAACTACAGGAATACTGACCTCAGAGTCTCAAGTTTACAGTGGGGATTCCCCAGTCCAGCAGAGAGCAGCTTCACTCCTGAATCCTTCAGGTCATTGTTACTCAGATCCAGCTCTCTCATGTGTGAGGGGTTTGACTTCAGAGCTGAGACCAGAGAAGCACAGCCTTCCTCTGTGACTCCACAGCCTGATAGCCTGACAAAGAGATCATCATGATTTCACAAACACACTGTTAATTTAACCAGTAGTGTAGAAGGACAATGGCAGATGCATTTGGTTTATTCTCTTAAACAACATATAGATTCATCTTCCGTCTCCTAGAATGGTACGGTCATATTGTTATACTAATGTGAACATCAATGCATTGATTCAATATGTTTTTCAATAATACATATATTTCTCTAAACTGAATATTTCTTCCTGATGATTAGTACTTAAATGTCATTTTATGTACTCACAGAGCGGCTCTGGAGGCTTTGACCACTGGCAGCAGCCTCAGAAGACCTTCCTCTGATCTGGAGTATTTCTTCAGGTCAAACACATCCAGCTCCTTTTCTGAAGTCAGCAACACAAAGACCAGCGCTGACCACTGTGCAGGTGACAGTTCTTCTTCTGAGAGACTTCCTGATCTCAGGTAGCTTTGGATATCCTCCACTAGAGAATGGTCATTCAGTTCATTCAGACAGTGGAACAGATTGATGCACCTCTCTGGAGAGGGATTCTCCCTGATCTTCTCCTTGATGTACTTGACTGTTTCTTCATGGCTCTGTGAGCTGCTTCTTGTCTTTGTCAGTAGACCTCGTAAGTGCTTCTGATTGGACTCCAGTGAGAGGCCCAAAAGGAAGCGGAGGAACAGGTCCAGGTTTCCTGTCTCACTTTGTAAGGCTTCATCCACAGCACTCTTGTATAAGGTACCTTTACGCTTGTGTCTGATCCTCACACAAAAGTTCCTGGACGTTGATTGAGGTTTGGCCATTAGATTGTCATTGTTGTTGATGAATGAGAGGAACACATATACAGCAGCCAGAAACTCCTGAATGCTCAGATGCACGAAGCAGTACACCTTGTCCTGGTACAGCCCACATTCCTCTTTAAAGAGATGTGTGCACAATCCTGAGTACACTGAGGCTTCATTGACATCAATGCCAGTCTCTTTCAGGTCTTCTTCATAGAAAATCAGATTGCCATTCACAAGCTGTTGAAAAGCCAGTTTTCCCAGTGACAGAATGCTCTCTTTATTCCAGTGTGGACCTGTCTCTTCTTTCCCAAGATACTTTTCATTCTTCTGTTTGGTATGAAACTCCACAAGGTGTGAGTACATCTCAGTCAGAGTCTTGGGCATCTCTTCTCTCTTATGTTTCAGCATGTGTTCAAGGACTATTGCAGAAATCCAACAGAAGACTGGAATGTGGCACATGATGTGGAGGCTCCTTGATGTCTTTATGTGTGAGATGATTCTGCTGGCCAGGTCCTGATCACTGAATCTCTTCCTGAAGTACTCCTCTTTCTGTGGGTCATTGAACCCTCGTACCTCTGTCACCTGGTCAACACACGCTGAAGGGATCTTATTGGCTGCTGCAGGTCGGGTAGTTATCCAGAGGAGAGCAGAGGGAAGCAGATTTCCCTTGATGAGGTTTGTCAGCAGAACATCCACTGAGGTTGACTCTGTGACGTCACAACAGATCTTGTTCTTCTGGAAGTCTAGGGGCAGTCGGCACTCATCCAGACCATCAAAGATGAACAGAACTTTGTACTTGTCGTAGTTGGAGATTCTTGATTCTTTGGTTTCCATTGAGAAGTGATTGAGAAGTTTAATCAAAGTGTGTTTTTCCATTTTCATCAAATTCAGCTCCCGAAAAGGGAATGAAAATACAAATTGGACATCCTGATTTGCTTTTCCTTCAGCCCAGTCCAGAATGAACTTCTGCACAGAGACTGTTTTTCCAATGCCAGCGACTCCCTTTGTCAGCACAGTTCTGATAAGTTTGTCTTGTCCAGTTAAGGGTTTGAAGATGTCGTTACATTTGATTGCAGTCTCTGGTGTTGCTTGTTTCCTGGTTGTTGTCTCAATCTGTCTCAGCTCATGTTCATTATTGACCTCTCCTGTTCCACCCTCTGTGATGTAGAGCTCTGTGTAGATCTTATTGAGAAGTGTTGGGTTTCCTTGTTTACCGATCCCCTCAAATACACATTGAAACCTCTTCTTTAGATTAGATTTGAGTTCACGTTGGCAAATCACAGCAAGCTCATCTGAATGAAGAAATAACACAGAGGATATTAATATTACGTCTGTTTTAATGCCTACAGTATTCTAGGACTGTTATACATTTTTTAATTATAATCATTGCTTCGCTTAATTGACTGTATAAATGTGTAAATGTTTTCATAATGCATTACAGACTAGTGTGACTGATTATATTATTATTGGTATTATATCTCTCTCTCTCTCTCTCTCTCTCTCTCTCTCTCTCTCTCTCTCTCTCTCTCTCTCTCTCTCTCTCTCTCTCTCTCTCTCTCTCTCTCAATTAATCAACACAACACATCCCTGCTGCTACTTGATGAGGTCACTAGGTGTTGCGTTAAGGCTGCTACAATATCATTTAGTTACACAGCTACTTTAGCTGTACTTTAGCTACAGCTTTTAAATGTTCTAAAACAGCATTCAACATGAGGCAGACAGCTCTTACTTTTCTCCAGTGTGTCAGCAAGTTCCTTCTGGTTCATTTTCCTCAGGACGTGCAGTGTGATCTTCAGAGCCCCCTCTCTGGCACTGCTCTCCTGCTTCTCATCTTCAGCATCCACCACTTCCTTATCCTGCTTCTGACTCTCAAAGCCTTCTGGGAGTTCTGGACTAAGAATCCTCTTGAACATCTTCAGCTCGTTCTTCACAAATGTTATAATATTCTCTTCAAGCAACTGAAATAAATCAAGTAAATAAGTTAAGCAAGAGACTAAATGCTTTCTCATTAACACATGAATGAATGATTGACAGATCAACTTTACTTGAGGTAAACAAAAACAAATGTACATAACAGGACCACATACACTGAATATGGAGGCCAGGTCTGTTTCATGACTCTGGGAAGACTGACCACTGAGAATATCTGACTCTGATCTCTCCTGTTCGTTTCTGTGGACAAAACATGAGATTACATCTCCTCATCCAGGGAGTGCACACACACACACACACACACTCACAGACACACACACACACAGGTAATGTTGTGTTTGTTTAATATTGTTTTGAGTTGTGAATCGTTAGAAGCTTTTTTTGCCCACCCGCTTCACATTAAACATAGAAGATCTCCCCTAAACATAGAATCACATAGTTTATCCATCTCTCTGTGACCGCTGATAAATTCAGAACAAAGTTGACTACAAATACAAAGTTGCAAATGTCTTTGCAATTGATGCAAACAAGCAACGTATAAAATGATGCTTCAAATGAAAACCGAGATAACTGCATTAAAATATAAACAGTAGGCTATAGGCCTATTTCAATCAAATTAAAATACATTTCATGTTCAATCAATTGAGTTCTATTAATGTTAAGGAAATATTTGAATGGAGAAAGCTGATCTGAGAGCAGCACTCCCTTTCTTTCGATCCTATCAGTATCGATACATGCTCCACCGGACGTCCAACCTTGTCGTGCTGCTTATCCAGTTTCTACTGGTCTGCCTGCGGCTATGGAACCCTGACCTGTTCACCGGACGTGCTACCTTGTCCCGAACCTGCTGTTTTGACCCGAACCTGCTGTTTTGACCCTCTCTCTCTCCCTCTCTCCCCCCCCCCCTCTCTATCTCCCTCTCTCTCTCTCTCCCTCTCTACCACACTTGCTGTATCGACTTCTGAATACTGGACTATGAAAAGGCAACTGACATTTACTCCTGAGGTGCTGACCTGTTGCAACCTCTATAACCACAGTGATTATTATTTGACCCTGCTGGTCATCTATGAATATTTGAACATCTTGAAGAATGATCTGGCAATAATGGCCATGAACTCATAAACTCAGCAAAAAAAGAAACGTCCCTTTTTCAGGACCCTGTCTTTCAAAGATAATTCGTAAAAATCCAAATAACTTCACAGATCTTCATTGTAAAGGGTTTAAACACTGTTTCCCATGCTTGTTCAATGAACCATAGACAATTAATGAACATGCACCTGTGGAACGGTCGTTAAGACACTAACAGCTTACAGACGGTAGGCAATTAAGGTCACAGTAATGAAAACCTAGGACACTAAAGAGGCCTTTCTACTGACTCTGAAAAACACCAAAAGAAAGATGCCCAGGGTCCCTGTTAATCTGCGTGAACGTGCCTTTGGCATGCTGCAAGGAGGCATGAGGACTGCAGATGTGGCCAGGACAATAAATGGCAATGTCCGTACTGTGAGACGCCTAAGACAGCGCTACTGGGAGACAGGACGGACAGCTGATCGTCCTCGCAGTGGCAGACCACGTGTAAGAACACCTGCACAGGATCGGTACATCCGAACATCACACCTGTGGGACAGGTACAGGATGGCAACAACAACTGCTCGAGTTACACCAGGAACTCACAATCCCTACATCAGTGCTCAGACTGTCCGCAGTAGGCTGAGAGAGACTGGACTGAGGGCTTGTAGCCCTGTTGTAAGGCAATTCCTCACCAGACATCACCGGCAACAACGTCGCCTATGGGCACAAACCCACAGTCGCAGGACCAGACAGGACTGGCAAAAAGTGCTCTTCACTGACGAGTCGCGGTTTTGTCTCACCAGGGGTGATGGTCGGATTTGCGTTTAATCTCCACCTGTGCAAGGGTACCAGGTAGTTGAGGTAATAATTAGACTATATAAAGGAGTACCAGTACTGAGTCAATGTGCAGGGGAATGAGGTAGTTGAGGTAATAACTAGACTATATACAAGGAGTACCAGTACTGAGTCAATGTACAGGGGTACCAGGTAATTGAGGTAATAACTAGACTATATACAAGGAGTACCAGTACTGAGTCAATGTCCAGGGGTACCAGGTAGTTGAGGTAATATGTACATGTAGGTAGGGGTAAAAGTGACTAGGCAATCAGGATAGAGATTACATCTCCTCATCCAGGGAGTGCACACACACACACACACACACACACACACACACACACACACACACACACACACACACACACACACACACACAGGGAATGTTGTGTTAGTTTAATATTGTTTTAGGACTATGAAAATGGAAAAAAGGTTTAGCCTATGGATTATGAAAACAACAAAACGAAATGGTAAAATGGGAGAGGAGAAATGATTAGAGAAAGTGTTGTTTAACTGACCATGACCCATGAGTTCTTCTTACCTTTGTTCAGTAGAAAAGTCTCCCTCTCGGAAGTATAGAGGGTGAGCCATAGACGAGTCACTCTTCATGGACACACAGCTGGGTACAGGGGAGGCTGGTCTCTCCTGCTTGATTGGGCTTCAACACAACAGAGACAAACATTACATCTCTCATCTACTTGGTACACCTACTGGAGAGCTCTTCTTTATCTACAGTGGTGTTACTTTGGCAGATAATGTCACCCATCTAAATAAATAGTATATATATAATATATATATATATATATATATATATATATATATATATATATATATATATATATATACATATATATATATATATATATAGTTAACTAAATGTATGGTGTTTTTGGTTTATGTCAGTTTCATTGTTTGTCATGCTATAAATGGTTATTTTATGGTTGTAAGTGGTAAAATGAACTAGAAAATGTCATATTTTGTAATTCTGAGTAATTACTACTTTAGTAAGGATATACACTTTATTCAGTACTACTGCAGTTTCTAAATAATTCCAATAGATGGCAGCATAAGACCATGAATGACATTTCAGAAGGTTAGTTTAGTTTTCTCCCTGGATACACCACCACTCCCCCTCACAGGAAAACTCCTGCACACGCTTTTTACTGTCCCTTTCCACACTGCTAACGCAAGAGGAACGACTGAAAAAGCATTTAACAGATTACTGTGAAGTAATATAATGATGATTCATGTTTATTATTATTAGCTGTTTTTATGCTCATGTTTTGAAATTATACTTCATTACTATAACGATGATCAATAAGCCTGAACATTAATTTAGGCACATCTGGTCGAGAAAAACGTATTTTCCTAGTACATTCATTGTCAGATTCATCAACCAGCAGCGAGCACTCTGCCTTCTAGCACAAGCGAGGGGCATGTTGAGGTACATTTGCTAACCGGGAGGGTTGCATGATGAAATTTAATGGCGGGCTGGAAGACGCACTCTTGTCTTATCTATTCCGAGGTAGTTTACTCCCAATATTTTATAATGCATGTATACTAGGGTTGTGGTTAGCGCATCTGACTAGTGATTATTTACCAGGGGTTCAACACCTGCTATAGTCACTATTTAATTGCTCTTCCAAAAGCATCACAGGCCTAATACGAGATATATAGCTAACTAAAGTAATGAGTGACCTTTTTAGAAAATCATGGGACATATAGTATTTGGTTGCATGCTATTTTATGTCAATCATATTGCTGCTTGTAGCCTATAACTGATGCTTCGTTGTCTTATGCTGCCATATATTGGAAATATTTAGCAAATCAAAGTTATTAATTCACGTACAGACATTGGTGAGGCAGCTGAGAATAAAGTGTATTTTTCTTGTTAATTCCTTAGATCAGTCTCAAACCTGCCCCACCTATCCCACACCAATTGCTGGACTTTCACACAGAGGTTACTAGGTCACCCAGTTCAAGCAACATTTGAAAAATAAAACAAAAGTGTCTTATTTATCAAGTGTTCATATAAATATAAATAACTAATAACAAAAAAAAAGCCAAATGTTTGACAGGTTTTGATTAACAAAAAATTGAAAATTCTCTTTAGTACTATAATTGTATTTACTAAGATAATATTATTACTAAAATAGTTTCTAAAAGTGTTCTAGGCTACCCTACCCTAGAATTAGGGTTAAGGTTAAGGCTAAAATAGGTTATAACTAGGGTTAGGGGTTAGGGTTAAGGCTAAAATAGAATTAGGGTTAAGGGTTAAGGTTAAAATACGTTATACCTAGGGTTGAGGCTAAAATAGGATATACGTAGGGTTAGAGTTTCTGTATTGCACTTTGTGACATCTGCTGAAGTACAAAGGGCTTTATAAATACTTTTGATTGATTGATTGTTAGGTTTACTGTTTTT